>NC_138778.1:65346808-65614308 GCF_965119305.1 Pelophylax lessonae | reverse complement strand
GCCGAGAAGTGAACTGAGAGAAAACTTCTCAGTTTACTAAACGTACACCTTAATTTGAAGACAGAATGCATTTACTGGCTTTGTTTAAAAATAATTGCATTGAACACATAACTGGATCTAATGGTGTGAATCTGTCCAGGTTTGGTCTGCAAACACATTGATGTTTGCATACTTTGTAGCAAACCACAAGTCGGTAGGTGGCAAATCTTGTCATTCTAGTTATTTGCAGGGCTACCAAGCATGCTATTGTCAAACAAAAGGCATGGAAAGCTGGACACTGCCAGGGAGAAGATGCACCAGTTCCCCAATTAACAAAAAAAAAAAAAAAAAACAGTATCTCCCTAAAAAGCATTCTCAGATATCCCTAGGGGCTCATGCACACTGGGCATTTGAATTTTTTTTTTTTTGATGTTTTATTTGTCACTCTGATGTACCAATAAACTACACTTTAACAAGTTCAGTGTTGCTGACTCTCTCTACTACCATTTGGATTTTTCATGATAGGAAAAGGCATTTAAAAAAAAAAACATTTATAGAGGAGCTATTATTTGAGGCTAATATGGGCTTTAATGGTACTGTATAAGGACCTCAACACATGGATAAATGTATAAAAAGTAATATGTATTACAACAGTTTCTAAAAAAAAACCACACATGTAAAAGACAAATAGTGCCACAGGGTCCGGGAACCCATGGGGCAAAATGTATCTTATATACATGTTCTTAAAAAATTGTTGTAATAAATATTACTTTTTATACATTTATCCATGTGTTGAAGTTCCATTTTTGCTTGCATCCACATGATTGGATGATAAAAGTAAGCAGAGCTTCTGCTCTTTTACTAAGCTCCGAAGCAACTGCACTTGCAGAGTACACCTGCACTTTGCAAAGTGCACAGTCTATTTGTCTTCAATAAATTATCCCATAGGCTCAGGTAGAGGTGATTTTGCAGGCAGAAAAAAAAATCAAATGCCTGTAAAAGAGGCATTTTTTATACCCAGTGTGCATGAGCCTTACAAGTGACAATATGCCTATTGTGAACCCACATTTTTAAAGAAAGGGTCTTTTATCCATTCCTTCAAGGTATTGGCTCATAACTTTGCTGATCTGGGGCAAAGGCTATCTACTGACTTTTAGGTTGTTTTTTTATGTTTGGTTGCCAACCTGCAAACCTTTTGGACAATGTTTGTGATTCCCAGGGATTCGCCACAAACCTATGGTAGAAATGAACCCAAACTTTATCCCTAATAGTGATCTCTGTTAATTTAGACCCCTGGGGGTCACCCTGGAGTAGCACCCTCCTAGATAGGTGTTTGGGAGTGCATAGTTTTTGGGTTTCCCTGCTTAACTGTCAGGCAAATTTAAGTACTCTCTGCCTATCAGGGAGCAGTGATCCATTGATAGGATCTGCTCAGTGTGATCAGATGCTGCTCATATTGTCTGCCTGTTTCACACTGGTCCAATAGGACGGGGCATATTGGATAGTGGAAGAAAACCTGACAAATGGGAGCATGGGTGTGGATACAGCCCTGGCCATTGGCAGAGGAAAGTGTCTCAAGGCATGCTGGGTGACTGTATTTATACCACGAGAGCTCGTGTGCATAGGGTCTTCGGCTGGAGAGCTGGGTCCCGGAGGGAGGGGGGTCACTGCCCCTCCTCTGTACAGGCTGCCATGTGACCTTGGGTGGTGGACCTGAGGTCCTGAGTTGCAGAAGCTGCAATCCAGATGTCCTGCAGAGCTGACTGAGAGGGGTATATACCTGGTAGGATCTGTTCCTAGTTACTGTGAGTACAGATCTATGCCTAGGGGCCTGTTCGGTGAGGGCCATCCCTTTTAAGCTAATGAAGTCACTGGACGGGTGCCAGCTTAAGAGGATACTGGTTAGTGTCCTACAGAATCAGTGTTCATTGAGTCTGCTGCCAGAGCTAGCAAATTACTTATTCTTCCATACAAATGCAGTATAGTTCCGCAGATGATCTGTTATTCAGTTCAATCAAGTGAGGCAAAGTGAGAGTTGTCCTACTCTGTGCATACTTAAAGTTGGAGTAACCCACTAATTCCTTCTCCTATCTAAGTTCTACCAATAAATAAAAAAAAAAATCCCCTAGACTGGTCATTGGATAACGAGCGGAGTGTGTACCTGGACGAATAAAATACCCAAGCAACTGGCTGCAGGGTAATCAGAGGGAGACCCAGGGAAATCTATACTCAGAAACCCCTATGGGGGCATTGCTATATTTGGGGGTCATTGTCTGGGATTACTCTTTGATTTATCACAGTTGTTCCTACCCACAATGGTCGAATACAGTACCCAAGAAAACATTATGTCTTATTGTGTGGATTGCGGGAGTATAATCGAAGAAAGGCTGTGTTGTACAATAGAGGAGAACGTCTGCTTTACAGTTACCAGTACAACTACATTCCCAAGTTATGACCAAGAGAGAGTTAACCCGGGGCGTGAGAATTGGTGCATCAGGGGTTGTGATAATGTATGTGTTACGGAAGAAAATGTCTGCTACACAGTCAGTAGTAACAGGATATCTCTCAGCAGAGGCAGTAAAGTTCAATTGGCACATGAGAGGTGTGCAGCCAAAACTAAAGCAGAGGCAGGTGAAGCGGCTGTCTGTGTTTCTGTTGCAAGGGACGCTATCTGCTTCACAGTGCAGTTCATGTATACTGAGCAACGTTTGTGTGGCAGCAGCGAAAGGGTTGCTGCACCGCGAAGGAAAGCGCATGCCAGAGTGATCTGCTCAACAGGAGGAGCCACTATCAGAGTCAGCTAGTCTCGCAGACCGCCAATCCGGTGATTGGGAGGGAGATGTGACGTCACTTCCACCGCCAGGTGTAGCTGAGAAGGAGACAGGTGTGAGGAGCAGCAAGATGGGGGACGCTCTAAGGAAAGTGATGGAGGAAATAGAGAGCAAGAGAAATGCTTGGTGTAAAGAAGCTGTCTGGGACTTTCTATGTTCCATCTCTGTTCCTTGCTGGAGTCTCTTCTAGAAGTGAAGGTGCAGGTATTTTTTGGTGGGGACCTGAGCATTGGCAGTCCATAAAAATTAATAGTGTGCCTTAATGCAATGCGCATGCAATATGACACATGCTACAATGTACGCAACGCACATGAACAAAAAGGTGTGAAAGGGGCCTTTTGACGCATTTACTCCTGCTGTGCTATGGTGTGTTAAAGGTGTGGTATATTAAAAAAAAATTGGTTGGAGCAGGGTGGGTGAGAGGGATGGAGGGAACTAACGTTGCTTGGAGAAGGACTTTAACCTCTAACTCAAAAGTTGCCACCTTTGCTAGCAGAGGAGAGAAGTCAAAGTCCCTCCTCCAAGTTATTCAGATATTTTTCGCACAGCTGTTTTAAGGAAGAACTTTCATAGCACAAAAAACTTGCATAAAGCTCAACCAGCTGGCTGCAAGTAGTAAATATGAAATAGTTTTATGTAATATTTACCTTATTGAGAAGGAATAAAACAGTCAAGTTTTATTTTTTAGTGCAGTATATATTATGTATGAAAAATAATGTAAATGTATTCTTATATGATAAATGAATTACCTTACATAGTTACATAGTTAGTCTGGTTGAAAAAAGACACAAGTCCATCCAGCTCAACCAATAAATACCTGTGTAGTTTAATTCCATCCAGCCATACGGAGGAATAAAGTGTCCAAGTCTGACCCATTCATTATTACTGATGTGATGAGAATCCATAAATATGGTGATTTTTGGAAGAAATTTCTCTTTTAGCCAAGATGAATTTTGAGCCTTGATTTTTACAGATATAGGGCAACTCTGAAGAGAAAGGAAATAAGAATATAAACACATAAATATATAGTCTTATGAGCGATTTCTTGATATATATTGTACGTTTTAAAGTGATTAGCTTGAGGTAAATTATTGTATTAATAGGTGTTGGTTTCTTTAAAACCTTGTATTATGTATATATATACTGCTCAAAAAAATAAAGGAACAATTTGAAAACACATCAGATCTCAATGGGGAACAATATTATGCTGGATATCTATACTGATATGGACTTGGCAATGTGTTAGGATCGAAAGGATGCCATATAGTTTGATGTAAATGAAAATTATAATATTACAGAGGGCTGAATTCAAAGACACCCTGAAAATCAAAGTGAAAAAATGAAGCAGCAGGCTAGTCCATTCTGCTGAAATTTCATTGCAGCAATTCAAAATGGTACTCAGTAGTTTGTATGGCCCCCGCGTTCTCGTATGCATGCGTAACAACGTCGGGGCATGCTCCAAATGAGATGACTGATGGTGTCCTGTGGTATTTCTTCCCAGATTTGGACCAGGGCATTACTGAGCTCCTCAACAGACTGAGGTGCAACCTGGAGTCGTTGGATTTACCGAAACATAATGTCCCAAAGGTGTTCTATTGGATTTAGATCAGGCGAGCGTGGGGGCCATTCAATGGTATCAATTCCCCAATCCTCCAAGAACTGGCTGCATACTCTTGCCACATGAGGCTGGGCACTGTCATGCACCAGGAGGAATCCAGGACCCATTGCACCAGCATAGGGTCTGACAATGGATCCAATGATTTCATCCCAATACCTAACAGCAGTCAGGGTGCCATTGTCTAGCCTGTAGAAGTCTGTACGTCCCTCCATGGATATGCCTTCCCAGGCCATCACTGACCCACCACCAGATCGATCATGCTGAATGATGTTACAGGCAGCATAACGTTTTCCACAGCTTCTCCAGACCCTTTCACATCTGTCACATGTGCTCAGCGTGAACCTGCTTTCATCTGTGAAAAGCACAGGGCACCAGTGGCGGACCTGCCAATTCTGCCGTTCCTTAGCAAATGCCAGTTGAGCTCCACAGTGCTGGGCAGTGAGCACAGGGCCCAAGTCTGTTTCTGATTGTTTGCTCAGACACATTCACGCCAGTGGCCTGTTGGAGATCATTTTGTAGGACTCTGGCAGTGCTCATTCTGTTCATCCTTGCATAAGGGAGCAGATACTGGTCCTGCTTATTGGTAAAGGACCTTCTACCTCCCTGGCCAGTTCTCCTAGAGTAACTGCCTGTCTCCAGGAATCTCCTGCATGCTCTTGAGACTGTGCTGGGAGACACAGCAAACCTTCTGGCAATGGCACGTATTTATGTGCCATTCTGGAGGAGTTGGACTGCCTGTACAACCTCTATAGGGTCCAGGTATTGCCTCATGCTACCAGTAGTGACACTGACCCTGGCCAAATGCAAAACAGTCAGAAAAGCTGAGCAGGGGAAAAAATGTCAGTGGACTCTACCATTCCTGTTTTGGAGGTTGTCTCATTGTTGCCCATGTAGTGCACCTGTTATTAATTTAATTAACACCAGAGCATCTGAAACTTATTAACAACCCTCTCTGCTGCTTAAGATCTTTTAGACCCCAGATCCCTCAATAAAGAGCACCTGTCACTGCCTATTACTGTCACAAGGGAGGTTGACATTCCTTGTGACAGCAATTAAAGTGATCAAAACTAATTTTTTTTTTAAATGAATAGTGTAAAAAAATAAATAAATAATAATTAGGAAAAAAAATATTTAAAGCGCCCCATCCCTCCGTGCTCATGCGCAGAAGCGAACACATACGCAAGTCGCATCCGCGTATGTAAACGGTGTTCAGACCACACATGGGATGTATCGCCATGATCGTTAGAGTGACAGCAATAATTCTAGCACAAGAACTGCTCAGTAACTCTAAACAGGCAACCGTAAAATATTTTAAAGCGTCAGCTAACTATGGAGATTTTTAAGTATCGAAGTTTGTTGCCATTCCACAAGTGTGCGCAATTTTAAAGCATGACATGTTAGGTATCTATTTACTCTGTGTAACATCATCTTTCATATTATACAAAAAATTGTGCTAACTTTACCATTTTTTTTCTTTTAATTTAAGTGTAAAATTCCATTTAAAAGATCACTGTGCAAATACGGTGTGACATAAAATATTGCACTGATCGCTATTTTATTCTCTAGGGTCTCTGCTAAAAAAAAATATATCTAATGTTTGGGGGTTCTAAGTAGTTTTCTAGCAAAAAATACTGATTTTAACTTGTAAGCGAAATATGTCAGAAAAAGGCTTAGTCTTCAAGAGGTTAAGACACTAGCCAGTGTCCCCTTTAGCTTACACCCAGTATGCTGACTTCTAGCACCAAGAGGGGGATTTAGTAACCCCAGTCTCTATGATCCCTTTAGGGGGTCTGTACTCACAGGGCCCTGGCCACAGGTCACCTTCCTCCATGATACCTGACAGGATCTGTGGACATCCTCCCTCAGTCAGCTCTTAGGAGAACCATTAGTTTCAGCTTCAATGTTTCAGGCTCTCAGTTCGCCCACCTGAGGCCACATGGCACCCTGTGCTGAGGAGGGGCGGCAGGCCCCCTTCCCACCTGGACCGCTCTCTGTAGAGGAAGACCCAGAGCCCGTGTGCTCATCAAATATAAATACAGTAACCCAGCATGCCCTTGGGCACCTCCCCTTTTAATTGGTTAGGGCTGTATGGATATTCATGCTCTCATCTGCATGGTTTCCACTGACTGTCTAGCACATTCCATAGCTCCTAAACCAGTGTGAACTTCAAGACAGCATGAGCAGCACCAGAGCACACTGAGCAGACTTTGCTAAGCAATCACAGCTCTCTGTTAAGCAGACCGCACATACATTTCTCTCTTTTAGGCAGAGAAACCAACAACTATGATACACTCACTCTAGCATCTACCTAGGAGGGCGCTACATAAGAAAATAAAACATGATTAAGAATTAAATAAACATAAAAACTAAGGTCTGGCTACTGAAAGAACTGTAATGGGGAAAATCACAATGCTAACACAAGAATAACTAGTAGTGCACCAACCTCTACAAACAGTCCCTGATAAATGAAATGGTAAAAGACAGTTCTTCATGTAAATAAAAATGCACCTAGCAAATTGAGTATTGGCGATAGCGGGAATAAAACTAGTTTTCTTCTTTGGGTTTAAATGAGGATCTAGTGTTCTCTAGGCTAGATATTTTGGATTTTTTTATTCACCATGTCACCTTTTCTTGGTGGCCCGTTTTATGGATATATAATTATTTGTTTCTTTTCTTTTTTCCACTTATTATTATTAGTGGTTTAATATGTATTACAATAAGTTACTGTATATTGTTTCTTCTGTATGCCTTATCTTGAAACTATGTTTTTTATTTCTATGCTTTATAGAGTGTGAGCCGAGCCTTACCTAGTGGAGTAAGGCTTGGTTCACAATGCTGCGACATGAGATCTGACTTGTGAGACCCCAAGTCGCATAACATGTCAAATTCAATGTTTCCTTATGGGAGCCATATTAACTAGGGTTGAGCGGACACCTAGATGTCCGTGTTCGACGGGTTCGGCCGAACTTTATAAAAAAAGTCCGGGTCCGTGTCCCGGACTTTTACCGAACTTTTCCCGGACACCGAACCCCATTGAAGTCAATGGGGACCCGAACTTTAAGGCACTAAAATGGCTCTAAAACACCAAAGGAAAGGGCTAGAGTGCTGCAAATGGCAGCAAAACGTAATTAAGAGCATGGCAAGTGCTCTGCAAACAAATGTGGATAGGGAAATAACTTAAAACAACAAAAAAAAACAGAAAAATAAAACAATGTTCTTCTTCATCTCTGAAGTACGAGGCCCATATGGAGTAGGAGGGAGGTTGAGGTGGTGGTGGATGTGGCAGTGACATAGGCATGCGCACAGGGTGTGCCGGGTGTGCCTGGGCACACCCTAATCACCTAGGGCACATAGCATTGCCAGTGAGGAGATGGGAAAGATCTCCCTCGGACCTGCTCTGCTCTATTTCTCTTTGCCTACAGGTACATGGCCCCGATACATTACTCTCCCTGCTGGCAAATACATGCATGTGTATTTCAACTTTGGGGTGCACACCTTAATGCAATAGGCTGCGCACACCTATCGGTGGTGTAGGTGGAAGCGACGGTGGAGGAGGACCAGGGCCGGATTAAGAGCATCATGGGCTTGGTGCTGAGGATTTTGAAGGGCCTTAAGGGCCGTGCCTTGCCATGCACCCAGAGGAGGAAGGGTGCAGCCATGCATGCCTAATTCAACATGGGATGCTGTCTCTGAAGCCCATAAACACATCCATGCATCGGCAACTGTCCCTCCTTGTCCGGCCTTCGCGCTGTGTGGGGAGGTTCTGAGGGTGCTGCCTGGGGAAGCGAGCATAGAAGCCAGACTTCTGTGTTTACAAGTGACAGAAGAGCGGTAACAGTGAATATGGCCAACCCGGGGCCTATATAAAAGGTAGGGGCCTGGAGCTGCAGCTCCAATAGCCCCTACGTTAATCTGGCCCTGAGGAGGAGGACGAGGTAGCCAACACTGCTTCTTTTCACAAATTTTAAATGAGGGTACACACCAAAAGAGTGAGAAAGAGCAAAAATGGAACAATGGGTGGGTAAGGTCGGTATCCATTGCTATTCTGCACAAGGTACGGAAAAGTCCCGTGGGATCCATGCCTGGTTCATTTTAATGAACGTGAGCTTGTCCACATTGTCTCTGGACAGGCGGCTGCGCTTGTCTGTTATAACGCCCCCAGCCGTGCTAAATACCCGTTCAGATAATACACTGGCTGCAGGGCACGCCAGCACCTCCAAGGCGTAAAGGGCAAGCTCAGGCCATGTGCCCAATTTGGAGACCCAGAAGTTGAAGGGGGCAGACCCCTCATTCACTACATGTAGGCGTGTGCACACATACTGCTCCACCATGTTGGTAAAATGCTGCCTCCTGCTAAGACGTTCCATCTGAGCTGCTGGTGCTGCTGTTTGTTGTGGCGTGCTGACAAAGCTTTTCCACATTTCGGCCATGCTAACCCTGCCTTCTGAGGTGCTGGCGGTGCCCTGGTTGCGTTGGCGACCTCCTCCTCCTCCTCCTCCTCCTCTGCCTTGTGCTTCCACTGCGGCCCCGCTGTCAGATGGGAATGCCAGCAGCATGGCGTCTACCAGCGTGCGCTTGTACTCGCGCATCTTGCGATCGCGCTCCAGTGAGTGAATTAAGGACGGTACGTTGTCCTTGTAACGGGGATCCAGCAGCGTGGCCACCCAGTAATCAGCACAAGTTAGAATGTGGGCAACTCGGCGGTCGTTGTGGAGACACTGCAGCATGTAATCGCTCATGTGTGCCAGGCTGCCCAGAGGCAACGAAAGGCTGTCCTCTGTGGGAGGTGTATCGTCCGTGTCCTTTGTATCCCCCCAGCCACGCACCAGTGATGGCCATGAGCTGGCCTGGGTGCCACCCTGCTGTGAACATGGTTCCATCTCCTCCTCCAGCTCCTCCTCCTCCTCATCCTCCTCATCCTCCAGAACTGTGCCCCTGCTGGACAATTGTGTCCCTGGCGTTTGTGTGTGCAGGAACCCACCCTCGGAGCCCCTTGCGAATGACTGCCCTGAAAGCCTTGGAAATGTTACCTCTTCATCCTCCTCCTCCTCCTCCTCCTCATCCTGTGCCACATCCTCTTCCATCATCACCCGAATTGTTTTTTCAAGGAGGCATAGAAGTGGGATGGTTAAGCTGAGAACGGCGTCATTGCCACTGGCCATGTTGGTGGAGTACTCAAAACAGCGCAACAAGGCACACAGGTCTCGCATGGAGGCCCAGTTATTGGTGGTGAAGTGGTGCTGTTCTGCAGAGCGACTCACGCGTGCGTGCTGCAGCTGAAACTCCACTATGGCCTGCTGCTGCTCGCACAGTCTTTCCAGCATGTGCAAGGTGGAGTTCCACCTTGTGGGCACGTCACATATGAGGCGGTGAGCGGGAAGGCCGAAGTTACGCTGCAGCGCTGCCAGGCGAGCAGCAGCAGGGTGAGAACGCCGAAAGTGCGCACAAACGGCCCGCACTTTCTGCAGCAGCTCTGACATATCGGGGTAGTTTTTAAGGAACCTCTGCACCACCAAATTCAGCACATGCGCCAGGCAAGGGATGTGCGTCAAACCGGCTAGGCCCAGAGCTGCTATGAGATTTCTCCCGTTATCGCACACCACCAGGCCGGGCTTGAGGCTCGCTGGCAGCAACCACTCATTTGTCTGCTGTTCCATGCTCCTCCACAACTCCTGCGCGGTGTGTGGTTTGTCCCCCAAACAGGCAAGTTGTAAAACTGCCTGCTGTCGTTTACCCCTGGCCGTGCTGAAGTTGGTGGTGAAGGTGTTACGCTGTCCGGATGAGGAGGCGGTAGAGGATGAGGAAGCGGAGTAGGAGGAGTTAGGAACAGGAGGCAAACTGAAGCGCCCTGCAATCCTCGGTGGTGGAAGGACATGCGCCAAATTGCTATCCGCCTCAGGCCCATCCGCCACTGCATTTACCCAGTGTGCCGTTAGGGAGATATAACGCCCCTGACCGTGCTTACTGGTCCACGTATCGGTAGTTAGGTGGACCTTGGCACAGATGGCGTTGCGCAGTGCACACCTGATTTTTTCCCCCACTTGGTGTTGCAGGGAAGGGATGGCTTGCCTGGAAAAGTAGTGGCGGCTGGGCACGACGTACTGTGGGACAGCCACCGACATAAGGTTTTTAAAACTGTGCGTCTCCACCAGACGGAATGACAGCATTTCAAAGGCCAATAATTTTGAAATGCTGGCATTCAGGGCCAGGGATCGCGGGTGGGTAGGGGGGTACTTCCTCTTCCTCTCAAGTGTTTGGGAGATGGAAAGCTGAACGCTTCCACGGGACATTGTGGAGATTGTTGTTGGTGACCCAGGTGGTGGTGTTGCTGACAGATCGTCTGTTTGCGGGGTGGCAGGTGCCGGTATCACTACAGATGTGGCTGGAGCGGCCGAGACTGCAGCAGAAGAGGAAGCAGGATGAGCCAGAGACGTTTCTTGGTTTTGAAGGTGTGTACTCCACTGCAGCTCGTGCTTTGCACTTAGATGCCTGATCATGCAGGTTGTGCTCAGGTTGAGAAGGTTTATGCCTCGCTTCAAGCTCTGATTGCACAGGGTGCAAACCACTCGTGTCCTGTCATCAGCACATTTTCTAAAGAACTTCCACGCTAGAGAACTCCTTTGAGCTGACTTTGGTGCGCTCGTTCCCTTGCTGCGTTGGGCAGTAGCGGGCGTAGTGTCTAGGGCACGGCCGCTCCGCTTCTGCACCCTGCTCCCTCTTCTGCTGTGCTGGTGGCTCTGTGCGACCACCGCCTCTTCCTCCAAACTACTCAGGTCACCTGCATGACGTTCATTCCATGTGGGGTCGAGGACCTCATCGTCCTCCACATCATCTTCCACCCAGTCTTCACCCCTGCCCTCCTTGTCGGTCTCCACAATGCTGAACGCCGCAGCAGTTGGCACCTGCGTTTCGTCATCATCGGAGACGTGCTGCGATGATCCTTGCATGTACTCATCTTGAGAAATAAGTGGTTGGGCATCGCTGCACTCAATCTCTTCCACTTCTGGGGCAGGGCTAGGTGGATGGCCCTGGGAAACCCTGCTGACAGAGTCATCAAAAAGAAGAAGAGACTGCTGTATGGCTTGGGGCTCAGACTGCTTGCCTGATTTGCAAGGGGGTGAGGTGAAAGACGGTTGGACATCGGCTGCAGGTGCCAACTGTGACCTTTCTGCAGTAGACTGGGTGGGAGACAATGTGAAGGAACTGGAGGCACTGTCAGCAGCAAACCAATCTACTATCGCCTCCACTTGTTCTGGCCTCATCACTTCTAGGGGCGTATGATGCCCTACCAAATACTGATGCAGGTTCTGTCGCCTACTCACACTTGAGGAAGGTGTTTCACTTGTGCGTGTAGCTGGCACAGATCGACCACGTCCTCTCCTTGCAACAGGAGCTCTACCAGCAGCACCACGACCCAGGCCACGGCCCTTATTTGACGGTCTCCTCATATTTCTGTAATTTAAGATCTTGCCCTAGAAAGGTTTTTATTGAATAGCGGAATAGGAAATATGATCCAAAAAAGTGTATGTATCTCGCACGTACAAAACCACACTAGGCCCCAATTACTATTGTTTCTACCCCTAAAAGGATGGATGAGGAGTAGGAGGAGTATGGAACAGACAGCACCCTCAAATCTTCAGAAGTATGAGATGAACCTCAAAAACTTGGAAAGGTGGATCTCACACGTACCGACACAGACTATCCCGCAATTCAATTGATCCTCAAAGGTTTTTATTGAATAGCGGAATAGGAAATATGATCAAAAAAAGTGTATGTATCTCGCACGTACACCACCACACTAGGCCCCAATTACTATTGTTTGTACCCCTAAAAGGATGGTTGAGCAGTAGGAGGAGGAGTATGGAACAGGCAGCACCCTCAAATCTTCAGAAGTATGAGATGAACCCCAAAAACTTGGAAAGGTGGATCTCGCACGTACCGACACAGACTATCACGCAATTTAATTGATCCCCAAAGGTTTTAATTGAATAGCGGAATAGAAAATATGATCAAAAAGAAAGTGTATGTATCTCACACGTACACCACCACACTAGGCCCCAATTACTATTGTTTGTACCCCTAAAAGGATGGTTGAGGAGTAGGAGGAGGAGTATGGAACAGGCAGCACCCTCAAATCTTCAGAAGTATGAGATGAACCCCAAAAACTTGGAAAGGTGGATCTCACACGTACCGACACAGACTATCACGCAATTTAATTGATCCCCAAAGGTTTTAATTGAATAGCGGAATAGAAAATATGATCAAAAAGAAAGTGTATGTATCTCACACGTACACCACCACACTAGGCCCCAATTACTATTGTTTGTACCCCTAAAAGGATGGTTGAGGAGTAGGAGGAGGAGTATGGAACAGGCAGCACCCTCAAATCTTCAGAAGTATGAGATGAACCCCAAAAACTTGGAAAGGTGGATCTCACACGTACCGACACAGACTATCACGCAATTTAATTGATCCCCAAAGGTTTTAATTGAATAGCGGAATAGAAAATATGATCAAAAAGAAAGTGTATGTATCTCACACGTACACCACCACACTAGGCCCCAATTACTATTGTTTGTACCCCTAAAAGGATGGTTGAGGAGTAGGAGGAGGAGTATGGAACAGGCAGCACCCTCAAATCTTCATAAGTATGAGATGAACCCCAAAAACTTGGAAAGGTGGATCTCACACGTACCGACACAGACTATCACGCAATTTAATTGATCCCCAAAGGTTTTAATTGAATAGCGGAATAGAAAATATGATCAAAAAGAAAGTGTATGTATCTCACACGTACACCACCACACTAGGCCCCAATTACTATTGTTTGTACCCCTAAAAGGATGGTTGAGCAGTAGGAGGAGGAGTATGGAACAGGCAGCACCCTCAAATCTTCAGAAGTATGAGATGAACCCCAAAAACTTGGAAAGGTGGATCTCACACGTACCGACACAGACTATCACGCAATTTAATTGATCCCCAAAGGATTTAATTGAATAGCGGAATAGAAAATATGATCAAAAAGAAAGTGTATGTATCTCACACGTACACCACCACACTAGGCCCCAATTACTATTGTTTGTACCCCTAAAAGGCTGGTTGAGCAGTAGGAGGAGGAGTATGGAACAGGCAGCACCCTCAAATCTTCAGAAGTATGAGATGAACCCCAAAAACTTGGAAAGGTGGATCTCACACGTACCGACACAGACTATCACGCAATTTAATTGATCCCCAAAGGTTTTAATTGAATAGCGGAATAGAAAATATGATCAAAAAGAAAGTGTATGTATCTCACACGTACACCACCACACTAGGCCCCAATTACTATTGTTTGTACCCCTAAAAGGATGGTTGAGGAGTAGGAGGAGGAGTATGGAACAGGCAGCACCCTCAAATCTTCAGAAGTATGAGATGAACCCCAAAAACTTGGAAAGGTGGATCTCACACGTACCGACACAGACTATCACGCAATTTAATTGATCCCCAAAGGTTTTAATTGAATAGCGGAATAGAAAATATGATCAAAAAGAAAGTGTATGTATCTCACACGTACACCACCACACTAGGCCCCAATTACTATTGTTTGTACCCCTAAAAGGATGGTTGAGGAGTAGGAGGAGGAGTATGGAACAGGCAGCACCCTCAAATCTTCAGAAGTATGAGATGAACCCCAAAAACTTGGAAAGGTGGATCTCACACGTACCGACACAGACTATCACGCAATTTAATTGATCCCCAAAGGTTTTAATTGAATAGCGGAATAGAAAATATGATCAAAAAGAAAGTGTATGTATCTCACACGTACACCACCACACTAGGCCCCAATTACTATTGTTTGTACCCCTAAAAGGATGGTTGAGGAGTAGGAGGAGGAGTATGGAACAGGCAGCACCCTCAAATCTTCATAAGTATGAGATGAACCCCAAAAACTTGGAAAGGTGGATCTCACACGTACCGACACAGACTATCACGCAATTTAATTGATCCCCAAAGGTTTTAATTGAATAGCGGAATAGAAAATATGATCAAAAAGAAAGTGTATGTATCTCACACGTACACCACCACACTAGGCCCCAATTACTATTGTTTGTACCCCTAAAAGGATGGTTGAGCAGTAGGAGGAGGAGTATGGAACAGGCAGCACCCTCAAATCTTCAGAAGTATGAGATTGTGTTCACTGTACCCCACAAAGATTGTGTTCACTGCACCCCACAAAGATTGTGTTCACTGCACCTCAAAAAGGTTTTTGTTCACTGCACCCCACAAAGATTGTGTTCACTGCACCCTAAAAGGATTTTGTTCACTGCACCCCAAAAAGATTGTGTTCACTGTACCCCCCAAAGATTGTGTTCACTGCACCCCACAAATATTCTGTTCCCTGTACCCCACAAAGATTGTGTTCACTGCACCCCACAAAGGATTTTGTTCACTGCACCCCAAAAAGATTGTGTTCACTGCACTCCAAAAAGGATGTTGTTCACTGCACCCCAAAAAGGATTTTGTTCACTGCACCCCAAAAAGATTGTGTTCACTGCACCCCACAAAGATTGTGTTCACTGCACCCCAAAAAGATTGTGTTCACTGTACCCCCCAAAGATTGTGTTCACTGCACCCCACAAAGGATTTTGTTCACTGCACCCCAAAAAGATTGTGTTCACTGTACCCCCCAAAGATTGTGTTCACTGCACCCCACAAAGATTCTGTTCACTGTACCCCACAAAGATTGAGTTCACTGCACCCCACAAAGGATTTTGTTCACTGCACCCCAAAAAGATTGTGTTCACTGCACCCCAAAAAGGATGTTGTTCACTGCACCCCAAAAAGGATTTTGTTCACTGCACCCCAAAAAGATTGTGTTCACTGCACCCCACAAAGATTGTGTTCACTGCACCCCACAAAGGATTTTGTTCACTGCACCCCAAAAAGATTGTGTTCACTGCACCCAAAAAGGATTTTGTTCACTGCACCCCAAAAAGGATGTTGTTCACTGCACCCCAAAAAGGATTTTGTTCACTCCACCCCAAAAAGATTGTGTTCACTGCACCCCACAAAGATTGTGTTCACTGCACCCCAAAAAGGATTTTGTTCACTGCACCCCAAAAAGATTGTGTTCACTGTACCCCCCAAAGATTGTGTTCACTGCACCCCACAAAGATTCTGTTCACTGTACCCCACAAAGATTGTGTTCACTGCACCCCACAAAGGATTTTGTTCACTGCACCCCAAAAAGGATTTTGTTCACTGCACCCCAAAAAGGATGTTGTTCACTGCACCCCAAAAAGGATTTTGTTCACTGCACCCCAAAAAGATTGTGTTCACTGCACCCCACAAAGATTGTGTTCACTGCACCCCACAAAGGATTTTGTTCACTGCACCCCAAAAAGATTGTGTTCACTGCACCCCAAAAAGGATTTTGTTCACTGCACCCCAAAAAGGATGTTGTTCACTGCACCCCAAAAAGGATTTTGTTCACTCCACCCCAAAAAGATTGTGTTCACTGCACCCCACAAAGATTGTGTTCACTGCACCCCAAAAAGATTGTGTTCAAAAAGGATTTTGTTCACTGCACCCCAAAAAGATTGTGTTCACTGCACCCCACAAAGATTGTGTTCACTGCACCCCAAAAAGGATGTTGTTCACTGCACCCCAAAAAGATTGTGTTCACTGCACCCCACAAAGATTGTGTTCACTGCACCCCACAAAGGATTTTGTTCACTGCACCCCAAAAAAGATTGTGTTCACTGCACCCCAAAAAGGATGTTGTTCACTGCACCCCAAAAAGGATTTTGTTCACTGCACCCCAAAAAGATTTTGTTCACTGCACCCCAAAAAGGACGTTCACTGCACCCCAAAAAGATTGTGTTCACTGCAGCCCAAAAAGATTGTGTTCACTGCAGCTCACACAGAAAAATGGATGTGGATCACTGACACCTGCCTATCTCCTATCCCACACCACACAGCAATATCGATTGTAGTTTGTAGAACACAGTTTCCCTAAAATTCAGCAGCAGCCTCTCCCTAACAGGATTGAGAAGAGATCGTAGATCGGGACTAAGTGCAGACCCCACACAGCAATATCGATTGTAGTTTGTAGAACACTCTGACCCTAAAATTCAGCAGCAGCCTCTCCCTAACAGGATTGAGAAGAGATCGTAGATCAGGATTGAGTGCAGACCCCACCCCCCACACAGCAATATCGATTGTAGTTTGTAGAAGACACTGACCCTATAATTCAGCAGACTCTATCCCTAAAATGCCTACAACTCGCCCTGCCTAAACACTCCGACCTGTCCCTCAATTCTATCCGGACACAAATGGTTTTTTCCTGCCTGTCTTTCCCTAATCAGCAGCCAGCACGTTGATGTGTGCTCTGTCCCTGATCTAAGCAGCAGAATGAAGACGCTTCGGCTGCCTGGAACTTATAAAGACTTGGTCACATGCTTCAGACGGCCAATCACAGCTACTGAGACATTTGCAGGCATGGCTGGGATGGCTTAAGGCACACCAGTTAAACGATTGTTGATTGGCTGTTGAAAGCCCGCCATGAAAAGAGCGCCAAAGCATGCAAAACCCGGAAATAAAACGACCGAACACGGATTTTTACCCGAACATACAGTAAAGTGTCCGTGTCCGTGTTCGGGTACAAAAAATGCAATTATTCGGTACGAACACGAATAATACAGTCCGTGTTCGCTCAACACTAGTATTAACTGATACTACACAAGTCGCTCCAGCTTTAGAAAAGGTTCCTGCACTACTTGGGTGTGATTTCAGCCCTTGTACAGGCTCCTAAATCAATTCCAAGTTGGATCAAGTCGGAAGAAAGTTGCAGGGAAAAGTTGCAGGCAAAGTTGTAAGACTTTGCCATTGAAGCAGTGTGAACCAAGCCTAAGGGTGATACTCTAAGAGACAGATTTAGCTATGTGCTCATTTGTATATGCTTATTTAGTTCGTTAATCAGTGCATGGGGGGAGGGGCAGCAGTGATATCCCATGGAACATAGTCTACAATGTAACTCAGGCAGGCTTGATGGAAAACCGCTGTGGATACCTCCGGGTGGCGGATCCGCGGCACGTCTACACTGCTCCGGTGCGAGCAGCCACACTATCTGGTGGGAGGAAGCCACCCCACCCTACCGGCTGTTCCGGTCTGCTTTTGGCACATAAGATCCTTCCCCCTCCTGCCTGGTTCCCTGTTGTGATCATCTACACAGTTCCGGCTCACCCAGCGGCTCGGTCATCCTGTGACCCCCAGCAACGCCACAGATCTGGTTTGGAACACATTCTATTATGTTTTAATCATCACTATATAATTTTTTATAAATAAACTTTTCAAGGTTTTTCATCAAGCCTGCCTGAGTTACATTGTAGACTATGTTCCGTGGGATAGCGCTGCTGCCCCTCCCCCCATGCACTTACTTATGCTGAATCAGCATTAATTAGCAGCAGCACCACACGGTAATTTGACTTTATTCATTCCTGAGAGTGAGAGATATCACAGTTAGCGCTGGAAGTCCCTTTGTTGTTTGTTTTAGTTAGTTCATTAGTCTTAAATACTAGTTGGACATTGCTAGGAAATTGCTAAATGTTAGTCGTTACGGTTCTCCTCCACCATCACAGGAGTGAGATCGTTCTCTGATTTAAACCACCTCACATGCTTTTTCTCTCCCCTGATGCAGTAGCTCTGAGCTCAGCGTTTGAGAGCTCATTTACAGGTTAGTGAAGGTGAACAGTAATGACAAGGCCTCACCTAGCAGCATCCTAACAATGTCCTGGGAGTATTCCAGCCAGGCTTCATGAGGTACGTAAAAGGCCTACACTTATAGCAAGGGGGCATTATTCAAGTTGCACAGTTTGTTTTTATCTACAGACATCCCCGGATCTGCATAGGCAGTTTTTTGGTAAAGGTGAACTAACCCATTACAACCCAATCCTGACTATTATGGCTATGAATACTCGAGTACACATTCCTGTGGATAGGCTTGAGAAAGGATGAGTGGCTCCAAAATGTATTGTCTAGGTCAGGGGTCTCCAAACTTTCGAAGCAAAGGGCCAGTTTACAGTCTTTCAGAGTCTAGGGGGGCCAGACTGTGGCCAGTTAGGGTAGAAATTGTCCTGGTATCAGTGGAAGTAAATAGTCGCCCATCTTTTGATATTCTGGGAGGGGAATAGTGCCCCATTTTTGGTGTCAGTGATAGGAATTATGCCCCATTGTTGGTGTCAATTGGAGAAATAGTGTCTCATATCAGTGGGACGAATAGTACCCCAAGAGCCAGATAAAAGCAAGCAAAGGGTCGCAGTTTGGAGACCACTGGTTACATAGTTACATAGTTCATCTAGTTCAACCAATAAAAGAGAAAAAATAAAATCATACAATCCCATATACACAATCCTATACCCACAGTTGATCCAGAGGAAGACATAAAACCCCAGCAAAGCATGATCCAATTTTCTCCATCAGGGGAAAAAAATCCTTCCTGATCCCTGAGAGGCATTTAGATATTCCCTGGATCAACTTTACCTATAAATGTTTATACCCAGTTATACTATGTACATTTAGGAGAGAATCCAGCTCTTACTGTGAAGAAACCTTTCCGTATTTGGAGATAAAATCTCTTTTCCTCCAGACGTAAAGAGTGCCCCCTTATCCTCTGTGATGACGGGGGCATGCAGCGCAGTGATCAGGGATGAGGCTTGTCCCTCGGACAAAGCCCATCCCCGATCAGGGTCAACAGCCAATGAAATTTGGGTCTTTACCACGTGACCGGCTGTGTCCAATCTCAGCCAGTCACAGAATGTAAACAAGCCGCGGTAACTAGCTGTTACCGGTCTCTCTTCCTCGCACACCGATCTTGTGTGAGGAGGAGATTGCGGTAACAGCTAGTTACCGCTTACAGTGCACACTAAAACACACTGATTGGCCACCAATAAAGAGGACCTGTCACCAGCCCATCAAAGTACCTGTCACCAGCCCATCAGAGTACCCGAGATTGGATACAATCTTTCTGTACATTATGTATATGTTTTTCATATTTTTGATACTGTATTATGCATTTTTTGTTTTTACCTAGTGAGCAAATATTGTATGTTCTTCAACATGCTTTGGTCAATTGGACCATTTTCAATGCATCCACTGTCTAATTGATGTTATCCTCTACCATCTTTTGCATATAATTAAACTAGTCCACATTTTTGATTTTATCTCATGTGTATTGATTAATTTTGCATAATTTTTACTTTGTATATACCATATGGCCATGTTTGTTGCACACACCTCACTCAAAGTCCCAAACCTTCTCTCTTTTTCTTCGATATAGGGATGGAGATGCAAATGCTTTTTGCAACCTCACACAAAGTCCCACCTCCCCTTCCTTTTTAACAAGAATAAAAGTATTGCACCCAAGCACCATATTCCCTTCCCACAATCTATAATGATAAAAATCCCCCAAAAAAATAAAAAACAAACAATGATAAAATGGTTTCTAGTCCACCAAGCACAAAAGTATTGCACCCAAGCACCATGTTTCCATCCCACATTCTATAACAAAAAGTTATAAAACCCCCCTAAAAATCCCCATCATGTTCAAAAGGCCAATAAGGAGAGGCAGACGCTCACAGGCCACTAACAGAAGGCAAGCAGCCTCTGTGTCCACAGTAAAAAGTGGTGGTCGCGGACATGCTGCATCCTCTGCAGGTGGGGCACGCTTGTCCTTTTCTTTCGGTGCTGGCCGTGTTATTGAGGCACAACATGCAGAAGAGTTGGTGGAGTGGATAACTAAGACGTCCTCATCCTCCTCATCCTCTGTCACCCAGGCTCATAATAGTTTGCCTTCCACCGCAACTGCCAATGCAGACTATTCCACAGGCTCCTTGTCCACAGCTACTCCTTCCATAGCCCTACCATTATGCACAGAGGAGTCACCTGAATTATTTGATCATAGTGTCAGTTACATGATGCTGGTTGATGCGCAGCAATTTGAATGCTCCGATGTTGGTTCCCAGGTTGAAGAAGGGAATAATGTGAGCCTAGAGAGATGGGGTGACAAGTGACATACAAGAAACTAGCAGTCATGATTCCCCAGCTAAAGCATACTGCCAACTTTGCTCCAGTGATGAGGAGGGAGGGGATGATGAGGTCACTGACTGTACTTGGGTGCCTGAGAGAATAGAGGAGGAAAGTGAGGAGGAGGAAAAACTCCAACGATGTCCTCAAGGGGCAGGCTTAAGGGCAGTCACCCTATTGCGTGACACCATAGAGCTCCACAGGTGCAGGACACTGCAAACTCCCAGCTGACTTCCAAAAGTTCATTGGTGTGGGCTTTTTTCAACACATGTGCAGCAGACAGCAGTGTTGCTGTTTGAAATATCTGTCTGAAGGGGATCAAGCATGGCCAGAACACCAGCCGCTTGGGCACCACATGTTTGACAAGACACCAGCCGCTTGGGTACCACATGTTTGACATGCCATTCAGTCCGTTGGCAAAAGCACCTGAAAGACCTCATAAAAGACATCATAAAAAAAATGCAGACTTCTCCCTGCTCCTCATCTGGAATCTTTACCCCTACTATACCTCAAGTCTGCTCAAAAACCTGCGCTGAGAGGGATGATGGTATAGCAATGGGTGCCACAGGTACAGGCACAGGCACCCAATCTGCTAGCGGTACACCACCTGTTGATTTTACCACCAGGCAAATTTCACCCCAGTTGCTGAACCATAAAAAAATACTGTCCCAGCCATCCACATGCTCAGCGTCTAAATGCTAGCTTGGCCAAATTGTAGCACTACAACTGCTGCTTTTTCATCTGGTAGACTCTGCCCACTTTCGTGAATTTGCAGAATGTGCTGTACCACAGTGGCAGGTTCCACAAATACATTTATTTTCATGTAAGGCCATTCCAGCTCTGTACCGTCATGTGGAAGGCAATGTTTTGGCCTCATTTGACAGAGCAGCCAACAGCAAGGTTCCCATTACTGCTGACTCATGGTCCAGCAGGTATTGTCAGGGATGTTACATTTCCACGCTGGGTAACTCTGCTGGCAGCTGCGAAGGATGCAGGACAGGGTTTAGTGCTGGAGCTTGTTCCGCCACCACGCCTCCAAAAAGCACTTGGTGATTCTGCCACATCTGTCTGCTCCACCCCCTCCTCTTCTTCTTCCTCTATGGCCTCTTCTGCTGAATTGTTCTCTGAACCAGCAATGCTCCCTAAGATTTCAAGGGGCTATGCAAGCAGTCAGGCTAAAAGATGCCATACAGTGCTCAGTTGGTCTGTCTAGGGGACAGGAGCCACACCGGGGCAGAGATTCTGTCAGCTATGCAGGGGCTGGCTCAGAGGTGGTTGATGCCACGGCAGCTTGAGCCAGGAATGGTTGTATGCGACAATGGCACCAACCTTCTCTCCGCCCTCCGACATGGACACTTGACACATGTTCCATGCTTGGCACTGAATTTGGTGGTGCAGCCTTTTTTGAACAGGCTTGCAAGATCTTCTGAGGCAGGCCAGAAAAGTCTGTGGCCATTTCCGGCCGTCATACAATGCCAGTGCTCGGCTGGCTGACATTCAACGAGAATTCAATCTGCCCACCAACCGCCTCATTTGTGACATGCCCACCAGGTTGAACTCAACATTGGCAATGCTGCAGCGGGAGGTAGAGGAGGACTTCCTTTCCTCACAAGGACCCCTTTATGCAGATACCATTCCTGCGGGGTAGCAAAACATTACTAGTTGGCAACCCTTGATCCACGTTACAAGAGTAAAGTTGAAGAGCTCATCCTGCCTTCGCAGAGGGAGCAGAGGATGAAACATCTTAAAGATGCCTTGAAGAATAATTTGCGTAACACCTTTCCAGACACTGGGAGGTTACCATTTCCTGGACAACGCGTTTCTAAGGCTTCGTTCGGTCAAAGGCGGATTGGTGGAGACGGTGGCCGGCTGATCGATGCCTTTAAACAACTCTTTTTTTTTTAACAGAAACGTTTTTGTTAATTTCAAAAAGCAAGGTACAAACAAAAATACAGTGCTGTGTTCACATTAGACAATATCATAGGCAAGTAGAAGGGCAAGGTACAACATATGCAACAGTAACAGAAGATCTCCTGTATAGGCAACAGAGGCACAATATAGCTGGAAGGACTCCCTCCATCCCGCTCCCAAGCAGCCACACCCCCCCAGCCAGGGTCAGTTACCCCAGATGGGCTGGCAACCAGTAGCAACGCCAGCTATAGGGACATCAAGGAAGGATGACACCCCCCCAGTGAAGGGGCCATAACCCCAAGAGAGAAAGGGGGGAGGGGGGAGAGAGGGGGAGAGGGAGAAGGGGGGTGGAGGAAAGGGCCCCCGGGGGGGGAGCCGAGCACAGCAAAGCAGGAGAGAGGAGGCCAAGAGAGAGTAGACAAAGGAGAGAATATAAGAGGGGAAGGGTCTCATCCCAGCCCTCCCCTGGCCAACCACAAACCCCACACCTTGTCAAATTTCTGAGGACAGCCCCTGCTCATGTAGGTGAGTTTATAGAGCGGTAAAACTGAGTCAACCAGGGTCCGCCACCTAGACAGTAGCGGCGGGTCAGCCGATTTCCAAAGCAACAATATTGTTTTCAAGGCATAGAACATAAGATAAAATATAAAGAGCTGCATATGCCTCCTGTGAGAGACCAAATCACAAAGACCCAGTAACGAGACTCTGGGATCAAGGACCATGCCAGTAACCCCCAACCCCTCAAGGTCACCAACCACCTCCCGCCAAAACCTCTTAGCAACAGGGCAGGACCACGCCATATGGAAAAAGGTACCAGTTTGACCACAGCCCCGAGGGCATACATCCGCACTACCAGGGTATATCTTGGCCACTCGCTGAGGGGTATAATAGGCCCTATATAGAAATTTGAGCTGAATAAAGCGATCCCTGGCTGAAATCATCCCAGAGATATAACCACCCAACCCTTCCTCCTAGGCCTCCTCATCTAGGGACGGGATGTCCTCCCTCCAAAGGGCATAGAGTCGGGGGCTTGCCCCATCCACCTTACAAGTGATCCTAAGGTACACAGAAGACAGGATACAGGCAGCGTGTCGGGCTGACAGGAACCGCTCCAGTGTGTTAGGGGCCAGCGTGACAGCCCGCGGGTATTGGGTCTGCAAGGCATGCTTCAGCTGCAGGTAGCGAAACAGCATAGAGGAGGGAAGATCGTAGGAAGAGCGAAGCGCCGGGAATGGGAGAAGCACACCCGCAGGCATCACCTGTTGTAACCTAATAATCCCAAACCGGTGCCACAGACCTGGGTCCGGGATGGAGTGGAGGTGCCGTAGCCTGGGGTTACCCCAAAGCGGGGTATGGGGGGAGACAGTGTCGGGGTCACTGACCACAGCCGACATCTGTCCCCACACCCTGACTGTTGTCCGCATAGGGACAGTCAGCTGTTGGTGCACCCCAGGTCCACAGTATACCAAGTGACCAAGAGCAGTGTAAGAGCCCATGATCGCCGCCTCCAGACTCACCGCCGGGTTGTCCCGGGGCTGTGCAAACCACCATCTCACCGTGACCAACACCACCGCCCAGTAATAGTAGCGAAAGTTGGGTAATGCCAGCCCACCCAAGGACAATGGGAGTTGCAGGGTAGCCTTCGCCACCCTAGGGACAGCCCCCGCCCAAACGAACTCTATCACCACTCTATCCAACTGCCGGAAAAAGGTGCACGGAATCGGCACCGGGGTATTACGGAAGGCATAAAGAAATTTAGGGAGAAAAATCATTTTAATTAAATTAATCCTGCCCACCGGTGTCAAAGGCAATGATCGCCAAGTCTGGCGGCGGAGCTGCAATTGCTGCAGAATAGGAGTGACATTGTCATCCAAGTATTTAGCAACATCCCGCTGTATTTCCATACCCAAATAGCGAAATTTCGTAACCCACTGAAGAGGCAGAGCGGGGGAGGTGGGTGGGGGAACCGCTGATAAGGAAAACAGTAGGGATTTATTCCAATTAATGCAGATCCCAGAGAACGAGCCAAACAGCTCAAAAATCTGCAACGCCAAATCTAGGGATCCCGCCGCATCCGGGAGATGGAGAAGAGCATCATCAACGTACAGTGAAATTCGTTCAACCAATGGGCCCACCTGCAGCCCCCCCAGAGCGGGAGTCGACTGTAGGAGGATAGTCAGGGGCTCTATCGCCAGGGCAAAGAGACCCGGGGACAGCGGACAGCCCTGCCTAGTCCCCCTATGTAGCGAAAAGGGAGGGGAGAGGGAACTATTGGTGCGAACCCTAGCATGCAGGCCGCGTAGAGCAATCTCAGCCAGGAAATGAATTTCGGGCCAATGCCAAAGCGACGAAGGACTTCCCAAAGATAACCCCACTCGACCGAGTCGAAGGCTTTAAACAACTCTTTAGTACTCAGCACCCAGGGCTGTTAGGTTTAAGCAACCATCAGCAGCATCTGCATCATATGGTGCAGGATTATCTAGGGGCAAGAGACCCACTGGGTTACTGGATCTTGAGGATGGACCACTGGCCAGAACTTGCTTAATAAGCAAATTGAGCTACTGGCCTGTCCTGCTTCCAATGTGCTTTCCGAATGGACATTTGGTGCTGCTGGAGGTTTTGTGACGGATAAAAGAGTGCGCCTTTCCACAGACTCCACTAACCGGCTGATGTTTATCAAAATTAATCAGTTCTGGATCAACAGCAGCTATCAAGCCCCTGAAGCTGGTGTAACTGATTGAATTTGCTAGGGATCCCTTGAAGACGGCCTATGCTGCCTACCTTATTCCTGAATTTTGATTATGCAATGTTTTTGGTTTAGGGCACCACCAACACCCAAGGCCCAATTTTTCTGCACCTGTTTGACAGGTGCAAGTCATTTCAATTATTATTTCAAAATTTATACCAGGCCCTTTGGGTCTAGATATAGATTTTAAGGGGAACTCCACACCAAAATGTGAAAAAAAAAACAGCGTGGGGTCCCCCCCCCCAAAATCCATACCAGACCCTTATCCAAGCATGCAGCCTGGCAGGCCAGAAAGGGGGGATGAGCAAGCGCCCGCCCCTCCTGAACCATACCAGGCCGCTTTCCCTCAACATGGGGAGGGTGCTTTGGGGTGCCCCCCAACGCACCTTGTCCCCAAGTTGATGGGAAAAAGGGCCCCTTCCCAACAACCCTGGTCTGCGGGTCGGGGGCTTATAAGAATCTCGAAAGCCCCCTTTAGCAAGGGGGCCCCCAGTTACTGCCCCCCCCCCTATGTGAATGGGTATCGGGTACATCGTACCCTTACCCATTCACCAAAAAAATGTACAAAAAAATAAACACACAAGACAGTTTTTAACCTTTTTTTTAAAGATAAAAGATTTAAAGTCCTTTATTTAAAAATAAAAAAATAGTGTCCCCGATGTAAATCCATCGTCAATGACGTCGCCCGCCGCACACACCAACCCAAAAAAAGGAAAAAAAAAAAAGCTCCGCTCTCAGTCAACGCTTCCTGCGGACTGCCTATTTGTGGTTTGACAGTTCTTATATAGGGAATGGGCAAAGCCACACCGGTGACGCCACCCAGCAGTCCTGCCCCTCGCAACGTCACCGACCAAGCATGCACATCGGGGGACACTAGTTTTTTATTTTTATTTTTGAATAAAGGACTTGTCAAAATGTGTTTATTTTTTTAGTACACTTTTTTGGTAAATGGGTAGGGGTACGACGTACTTGATACCCATTCACATGGGGGGGGGCAGGGATCTGGGGGCTCCTTTGTATCCAGATTCTTATAAGCCCCCCACCTGCAGACCCTGACAACAACAGCCCATGGGCATCAACATGGGGACAGGGTGCTCTGTGTGGGGGAGGCAGAGCCCCCCCTGCCCCACCAGAGCAGCCCCCTTATGTTGAGGGCATGTGGCCTGGTATGGTTCAGGAGGGGGCGCTCCCTCATCCCCCCACCTTTCCTGCATGCTCGGATAAGGGTCTGGTATGGATTTTGGGGGGGACCCTACATCATTTTTTTTTTTCACATTTTGGCAAGGGGTTCCCCTTAATATCCATACCAGACCCGAAGGGCCTGGTATTGACTGGGGAAGGGACCCTGGTATTGACTGGGGGGGACCCTACGCCATTTTTTTTATTTTTTTTTATCTGTATTGTAAAGCACGTTTACATTAAATTTTTTTCCTTTAGAGATGTCAGTATTGCTGCAGCAGGCTCTATAAATTGTACATAAGCACCACTTTACAGGTACATTAAGGGGACCCCCCAGGAACGATATTTAAAGGAATTTTTCATTTTTATTAGTTAATTTTAAGCATCATTAAAATCACTGCTCCTTTAAAAACTGTCATTTTAAAAACATTTTTTTGCATTGATACATGTCCCCCAGGGCATCATCCAGGTCCCCATACACTTTTTATGGCAACAACTTGCATATAAGCCTTTAAAATGAGGACTTTTGATTTTTCATGTTCGTGTCCCATAGACTTTAATAGAGTTTGCATGTTCGCTAGAACCTTTTCCCTGTTTGAGATGTTCTGGGGCGAACCGAACAGGGGGGTGTTGGGCCCATCACTACTCCTGATGCAGTGTGGCAGACCTATGTACATTTTAGGACTGTATGGCCTGAAATACCAATTCTTTGTTAGGTAAAACAGTTTCTGTATCTCATCTGTGTATTACCCACTTGGTGACTCCCCATCGTACATTTACTGCGACAAAGTGGCTCTTTTGCACGTAAACACATACCTGTACGTCATTTCGTGCTATAGCCACTAGGTGGCGCGGGCGCGCCGCTGTAGGTGCAATTGTGTGCTTATTGGACAAAGGCGGAGCCAATCAGCGAGACCAGATGTCTGCCAGCCACCCGCAATCGATCCCACGAGAGGCAGAACAGTGGTCTGCCCATGTACCAAGGCACGTCGCCGTTCTGATAGGGGAGAAGATAGAGATCTTGTGTTTCTGCTAAGCAAGAACACAGATCTCTGTCTTCCCCCAGTCAGAGCAACCCCCCCCCACACAAGAAGCAAGCACCCCTTAGGGACACATTTAACCCTTTGATATCCCCTGATGTTAGCCCCTTCCCTGCCAATGTAATTACAGTAACAGTTCATATTTTTAGCACTGATCACTGTATTAATGTCACTGGTCCCCAAAAAAGTGTCATAAGCGTCAGGTTTCAAAATCACATATCGCAGATCGCCGCCATTACTAGTAATAAATAAATAAATAAAAATGCCAATAAAATATCACATAGTTTGTAAACGCGCTACCTTTTGCGTAAACCAATCAATATACACTTATTGGGATTTTTTTTTTACCAAAAACATGTAGCAGAATACATATTGGCCTAAATTGATGAAGAATTTAGATTTTTTACATTTTTTTATTCAATGTTTTACAGCAGAAAGTAAAAAATATTGTTTTGTTTTTTTTCATAATTGTAGCTCTTTTTTTGTTTATAGCGCAAAAAATAAAAACCACAGAGGTGATCAAATACCACCAAAAGAAAGCTCTATTTGTGGGAAAATAAGGACATCAAATTTATTTGGGTACAGTGTCGCCTGACTGTGCAATTATCAGTTAAAGTAATAGAGTGCCTTAACGCAAAAAATTGCCTGGGGGTAAAGTGGTTAGGCTGTTTGTCTGAAATTTATCTTAAAATGGAGGTAGGTGCAAAAATTCATTTTTCCAAAGCCTTTAATCCCAAGATATATAAAGTTAACCTACACCTTTATGAAAGAAGTACTCACAGTCTTGGAGGCAGATGCAGCTAGAGTATATTCTTCCTCGATTTCCCATTCTGGCTCGGATGTAAAACTGTTTGCCTGAAGTGGCATGGCAATAGTTTGTTTGACAAGACTCACTTGCTGTACTTTCCATGGGCTGGTGGGCCTTGCAAGCTGAGTTTGAAGTGGCAGCTCTTTACTTGTTAAGATATTCTTCTCTGTCGTTGGGAAATTCGTCTTTGTTGTTTTTCCGCCATGTGTAAATAATGGGTGAACAGTCTTTGTCAGAACTGTTAATAAGACTTTTGTAGATGTATCACTGTTGGCTATGGTGAGAGTAGAAAATCTTGATTTTGTTTTATGAAATGAATGTGTTTCAGTGACACTTTTCGTAGGTGCCTCTGTTTCATAACCTTCTAATTCATAGGCAACCGTTAACGAAGGCAAAATGCTTTCCGACTTTGAGGTTACACTGAAAATCAAAAATAGGGGGGGGGGGGGTTACAAGAACTTTATTTATTTTTCAGTTAAGTAAACACAAAATAATTCATATTATTTGCAGTATTAGTTTGCATTTCAAATGTATATCCATTTCAAGCTTTTTATTAGATTTAGATACAGTGGGAAAGGATAAAAACCTCTGATTTTTTATTGCTTTCTAAATCCCTGTTGCAGATTTTTTCTTTCTTCCTGTCTAGGAAAACCATTGCCACTGAGACAGCAACTGAGGGCAGTAAAACCCGACAGGGGCTCCAATACTACCTAACTGTATTCAAAACTTGTACAAGAAAGTTTTGGATGGACACACAGTACACTCAGCCAGCAGTTGAATGTTGCAGCTCCTTTCACATATTTTCCAGGGGTAGCTTGTCTCCCCTCTTGAAAACTTTCCTTCCGTTTACAGAGTTCAGTAGCTGAAGCTGACATTAACACACACGCAAACAATGGCTTTTCCTCCTTACTTCAGATGGCACCTCCTAGGTGTCTATCAGAAACACAATGTCTGAAAGAAAACCCATTTCTTTTTAGAAAACCCATAGTGCTCTGGCAATCCCTTGTCATGAGTGAAACCCATTATTAAAAGTTTATTTGAAAAACAAAGATTATGGACATATAGTAAAAAAGATATAAAAAAATAAGTGTAAACAAATACAGAATAAAATATGGCTCAACCCCATTAGCCCCCGTTCACACTAAGGCGACCTGTGAGGCGACCTGGGCGCCTCACAGGTCGCCGTAGGTCGCCTTCCATAGGGAAGCTGCGGACCCATTCTAATTGGAGCGACACAAGTCGCTCCGACTTAGAAAAAGGGTCCGGAGCTTCTTTGGGGCGACCCGGAGGCGACCGCCATAGACTTCAATGTTATGAAGTCCGTGGCGGCCGCTCCGAGGTCGCGGCGCGCTGCTCGCACCGCGACCTCGGAGGTCGCCCCCCGAAGTCGGATCGCCCCTATGTGAACGGGGCCTTAGAGCTTTGCTTTAAACTTTCTTTTTAGACTCCTATTTATATATGATATGAGTTCTAATATTTATGTGATATACTGTACATGCATACATACTGGTCCAGGACAAGGGGTGGTCAGGAGCGGCTGCCCTGGTCGCTGCGGTATCATGTGAGGTGAGGGGATTTGTGTTGAAAGGGGAAATTTAGGGGGTGGCAGGGGATAAGTATTGTTCTAGGAGGGGATGTGGTAGGAGGGGTGTGCTAAGAGTAGTAATTCAGGGAGATTTGTGTCAGGAAGGGGGATGTAGGAAGAATACTTGTGCTAGGAGGGGGGATGGGGGGATTTGCGCTGGGAGGGGGAAATTTGGAGTGGGTGGAGGGGAAGATGTGTCCTAAGAGGGGAATTTTTAGGGGTAGAGGATTTTTGCTAGGAGGGGTGATTTTTTTTTGGGAGAAGGGGCATTTGAGCTGGGGGGTTTAAGGGATGGGGGGCGGGGGGGTTCAGCAGGGGGACAGATTTGTACTCAGAGGAAGCGGAATTTATGCTTACAGGGAAAGAATGCCGATTAGTGCTCAATTTTTTTTTTTTAGGGGGAGGTATTTGCTGACACATAATGCTCATACATCTTGATGGGGGAGCAGTTTGGCTTGTTCGCCCTTGGCTCTATATGTCCTTGTCCCAGCACTGCATACATAAATAAACATATAACAAATTAAATTTACTTGTTGCAGCCATTACCTGATCCTGAAAATGTATTGATGATAATAGTCAGCATTGAGCATTATAGAAGTTAAAGTTTATGTAAACCCTAAATTTATGTTTCAGTTTGTTTGGCATCATGCCTCACTTACTACGGTTTTCTTGAAGTATAAGGTTCCTTACAGATTGGTGTTCCAAAGAGGTCCACCCAAGGCCCCTTTCACATGGGCTGTCTGATCAGACCCTGCATTCACCCCTGTGGAGCGGCGCAGGCCCGGATTGGCCAATCGGGAGCATTGGGAGAATTCCCGGTGGGCTGGTCCAGTGCAGGGCCGGTACAAGGGGTGGAACAATTTATTGTAGGAAAGGGGAGGGGGGGCGCAGCGGAGGTGAAGTGCTTAGGGCTCGGGTTTACTGTCAGCATCTTCTGTCTGCTTCTGTCCCGACCGTAAGCCCGCCCACCACCTGCATTGCTTTAGTATTCTTAGTTCTGTGTCTAGGTTGAGTCCTGGCATTTTCTGCATCTTCTGTCCCCGCCCACCTCCTATCAGAACTGTAGTTAATGGTCTAGGGAAGTGCTGTACGTGGTGGGCGGGCCAGTGGGCGGGGATAGAGGCCGGCAGAAGAGGAAGAAAATGTCGGGACTACATCCCTGGCACGCAGAGCTAAGAACACTAAAGCAATTCAGGTGGTGGGCGGGCTGACAGACGGGGACAGAAGCAGACAGAAGATGCCCAGATTAAACCCAAGAACACTGAAGAATTACAGGTACAATGCAGAGATCTACTAATATTAAGAAGCTATGCTTTACTTAGGCACCGCATATGTTGTCTTCCAAAACTGTGCTGAAATATATGAATTATACTATAGTGACATGGACTTTTAAATAATAGCAATCCTTATAAATAATTATTAAAGTGCATAAATGTAAAAAATTTATAAAATATACATAAAGTGCTCTGTGACATTCATGTAAACATCCGTACCCAAAAGAATATAACTGTGTGTATATATTACTGCAATCAATTAAAGTGCTTAGTGCTCACGAAATACCCAATTAAATACAATTATATATATATATATATATATATATATATATATATATATATATATACATATATATATAACACTTCAAACAAATAAAAGTGCTTTTGTGCTCAGTGCTACTATAATTTGATCACTCAAAGTTCAGTGCAAAAAAATTGTCCAATATTCTCCCAGTGAAGTAATCGCAACCATGCAGGGGAACAGTGATGGTTGGTATCTCCTATTCACCCGTGCAGTATTATCTGGGGTGTGAGCTTACCAGAGGGATATGATCCCTGTTACCTTATGGCAACCAGGATCCGCCTCCCTGCAGAGTTTAGCTGGAACGCACGCCGGATGCTGGACTAGTAGCCGGGAAGGAGCGACGTGATTTGCACCTGAGGGCTTGCTATTCTCCATGATCCGGTAATTAGTATATACAGCTATTCAGCATAATGCTACATAGGCATTAATTGATTTTATATTTTGTATGAGTTTTAATTAACCCGTAATAAAGGATACGATTATTGAACATACTACACCATGAGAAGTCCCTTGTCTCTCTCCTATTACTTACCCTGAGACATATAGGTGATCCCAAACAGAGGAAAAGTGGACGAGAGGACCATTCAACGGCTAAATATTAGCTAAAAAGCGTTCAGGATCCTGGTTGCCATAAGGTAACAGGGATCATATCCCTCTGGTAAGCTCACACCCCAGATAATACTGCACGGGTGAATAGGAGATACCCACCACCACTGTTCCCCTGCATGGTCGCAAATACTTCACTGGGAGAATATTGGACAATTTTTTTGCACTGAACTTTGAGTGATCAAATTATAGTAGCACTGAGCACAAAAGCACTTTTATTTGTTTGAAGTGTTATATATATATATATATATATATATATATATATGTATATATATATATAATTGTATTTAATTGGGTATTTCATTAGCACTAAGCACTTTAATTGATTGCAGTGTTATATACACACAGTTATATTCTTTTGGGTACGGATGTTTACATGAATGTCACAGAGCACTTTATGTATATTTTATAAATTTTTGACATTTATGCACTTTAATAATTATTTATAAGGATTGCTATTATTTAAAAGTCCATGTCACTATAGTATAATACATACATTTCAGCACAATTTTGGAAGACAAGATATGCGCTGCCTAATTGAAGCATAGCTTCTTAATATTAGTAGAGTACTCTTTCCCTATTGGTGATTGTAGGGTAGCTGCAGTCTTGTTCACCGCTATATATAATTTAATTAATTTAGTAATCATTTTGGCGCGAATATCTATAGCACTTGCACAATGCAGTGATATTCTGCTCTTTTCAGCTGAGCACTGTGGATATGATTGATAAATAGGGGAGTACTCAGCAGAAATATTTTTTAAAGTGACTTTGTGCTATTACAGTAAAATATGTTGGAGGCACCTTGCTGTATGTATTTTCCATTTAGGTGACTATTATATCAGGTTCACACTAATGCGTTTTCTGTGACTCACATTTGCGCAGGCACAGCAGCCGATTCATTTAAATGGGCTACTGTACCTGCAGGAAACACAGGAAAAAGGTCCCTGCACCTTTATGAAAACGCAGCCGCAGCAAAATCGCATGGTGCAAAAGTACCATGCAATTTCCCGCACCAAAAAATGTGCTGCATTTTCAGATGCGCGGGAGTGCCAAAAGGAATAAATGGCAGCCTTGCGCATCTGTAAAAGAGCAGGGAATTTTTCCTGCAGGTGGTTGGGGAAATAGGTGCCATTTACACGCTGTCCCGCACATGCAACCACCTGTAACAGTGTGAACCTAGCCATGGGCTCATTTACACTTGCGGTTGGCAGGCAATAAAACATGTTGCTGAGCCTCATTTTACAGCTCCCTATCACTCCCGCCGTTTAAGCTGCAGAGGCAGCAGCTAGAGGTTTACAGATGCCACTGCTGCAAGGTGGGGGGGGGGGGTCAGTGTAGGTGTCAGTGAAGGGGTCAGTGTAGGGGGGTCAGTGTAGGTGTCAGTGAAGGGGTCAGTGTAGGGGGGTCAGTGTAGGTGTCAGTGTAGGGGGGTCAGTGTAGGTGTCAGTGAAGGGGTCAATGTAGGGGGGTCAGTGTAAGGGTTCAGTGAAGGGAAGTGTCAGTGTAGGGGGGTCAGTGTAAGGGTTCAGTGAAGGGAAGTGTCAGTGTAGGGGGGTCAGTGTAAGGGTTCAGTGAAGGGAAGTGTCAGTGTAGGGGGGTCAGTGTAGGGGTCAGTGTAGGGGGGGGTCAGTCTTTCCCTCTTTCTTTCCACCCCACCTACTTGCTCTCTCTCTCTCCTTCCCTCTTTCTTTCCACCCCTCTCTATCTCTCTCTCTCGCTCCCTGCCTCTCCTTCCCTCTTTATTTCACTCCTCCTTCTCTCTCTCTCTCTCACTGAATGAATTACAAGGCTGTAGAGAACAGTGCGCCATTGCAAACTTATATTCAGAGGTTTTAATTTCATTATTTTAATATAGGGAGTCGTGAACTAAAGTGGGCCAGTCTAAGGCATGAAACTCCAGGGCTGAAAATGAGTCCCACTCCGGCCCTGGAGCGGCGCATGTCAGCGGTGACATGTCCGCTGACTCCCAGTCGCTATCCGATCCTGTCCACAAAATCCTGACGGATAGTTGTCCTATTTTCCATCTGTCTGGTGGAACAGATCGGATCGGATGAAAACGGACAAGCAACCCATTTTCACCCGATGTCCCCATAGGGGAAAGCTGGACTGTGTCTATCTCTGCTCTGCACAGTGAGCGGAGACGGACCTGTCATCCGCCTGCTCAGCGGGGATCAGCGGAGCGATCCCCCAGCTGAGCAAGCAGATTCTGTCCCACGGAGTTGCCCGTGTAAAAGGAGCCTAGGAGTTTTCAGGCTGACCTGATTGGAAGGTTCATTCATTCCTATAGACAGGCAGGTGTAAACCAAAAAAAAGTAAGAGGACTCAGAAGGGACAGTGTTGCCAACTGCCCACAGCATTTTTTACTGGCAAAACAAAACATTTACTGACGGAACACATTTTTCACTGACAACCTAAAAAATAACAGAACTTTTAAGACAATTGATATTTAAAGGTCAACACAGCATGACAAATTATCAGCCCCTGATATTTACAGACAGTTGTAAAAATCACAGATTTTTACAAACTGTCTGTTGGCAACCCTGGCAGAGGATCAGCTCATAGATCCCCTGTTAATTGGAACAGAATCTACCTCGCATGAAAGGAGCCTAACTAAAGACAAAACTTTTTCTTTTTAGTTTTGGATACAGTGGAAAAGGATTAGAACACGCATCAGGTCTTAATTGTTGTATGTGCCCCTGTTAAGGAGTTTCACTCTCTCTATTTGTCCTAATTACCACTATCATATAAAGTGTAAGTAAAAGAAAACCCCAAATTAGAACAGTAATAGATGGGAAATCTTCCAATGGGGACATTAGTTCAGGTGACTCTGCTGACCACAAGGGATTCTCTCACTTTGGAGGTATTTCTCATCACTTCCTGTATTGGTTACGGGACAGGAACTAAAAGGAGTTGTAAAGGCAGAGGGTTTTTTTTTTTTATCTTAATGCATTCTTTGCATTAAGATACAAAAAACCCTCTGTGTGCAGCAGCCCCCCTCAGCCCCCTAATACTTACCTGAGCCCATCTTTATCCAGCGATGTTGCAGGAGTGTCTCAACTGCCCAGGACTCCCCTCCTCATTGGCTGAGACAGCAGTGTGGTGTGAATTGGCTCCCACTGCTGTCAATCAAAGTCAGTCAGCCAATCAGGAGAGAGAGGGGGCAGGGCTGGGTCATGGCTCTGTGTGGAAATAAACACAGGGAGCTGTGACTCGGCTCAGGTGCCCCCATAGCAAACTGCTTGCTGTGGGGGCACTCAACGGGAGGGAGGGGCAGGGAGCAGTGAAGAGGGACCCAAGAAGAGGAGGATCCGGGCCACTCTGTGCAAAACCAACTGCACAGAGGAGGTAAGTATAGCATGTTTGTTACTCTTTTTTTTTTTAACGAGACTTTGCAAAAAAAAAAAAAAAAAAACTGAAAGGGGTTTTAAACCTCTCTTTGGGCCAGTTAACACCACATGCAGTCCAGTGCGTTTTTTTCAAAAACTCTTGGAAAGTAGGTCATATGGTTTCTGATGGCATAGTTCATACCAGTACTTGCAGTTCAAGTGCGTTCCAGTTCTAGAAAAAAAAAGTAGAACATGCTGCATTTTTCCAGCACTGGACTGTACTGGAATGCATCAGAAGGCACCTAAATGCACCAAAAATGCACTGGAACACACACATGTTCTTTTTTAAGCTTAAGAAAAAAAAAAGAAAAGAGGGGGGGGGGGGGGAATGCACTGAACTGCATCAAAAACGCACCAAAAACGCATCCAGACTGCATTTCTATTGTGTGAACTGGTCCTTACACTATACAAAATGAGACTAAAGGGTTGTCTTTAGTTCTACAAAAATGTGGGTGCGCTGATAGGAGTGAAGCTGCTACCTGAACTGTACCTAGTGAAATTAATGTTGAAAAAATAGGTGCGCTAAACAATAAAAATGAATTACCAAAGTGACACATGTGCACAATGTAAACAATAAATAAACATATACAAATGACAATATATCAAAGTGATGGTGATTCAGTGAAACTGCAAAACTCAAATGAGTGCAACAACTGATAAGAGTCCACAAAATCCAAAAATCTTCACCAAGTGATATATAATGAAATAGTGAGGGAACTTGAAGTGATATTTCCAGTGCTGTGAAATGAAGATTCCCACCACCGACAGGCTTTCCTTCTTACCAGATAAGATAAGGTTAGGTGCAGAGTAAAACTCTAATCAATCGGTTGGAAAGGAGGAAACTTCCACTGCAATTCCACCCTGTGGTATGATGCAAAATAGCCTCTTACCGGATGGCATGTATATCAAGGCACAGGAGATTCTCCTATGTGGATGTCCCTTCTGTTGATCGGATACCTCTGAAACGCGTCAAATAGGAGGCGTGTCGCGCTGCCACAGACGTCACGCATTGCCCGATCTGCAGCCGGGCATAGGCGGACTCATCGGTACTGTCGTTCGTTTTCCCGCAACCTATGTAAGTGCATAACCTTATCAATAAACTTCTCTCGGGGGTATTACACTATTGTCCGCATATTCTTTGTCCCTCACATGATACATCGGGGAGTCAATAAGAATACGGACGTACATTGGTAGCGGAGGAGAGTATTGGTATCCGATCAACAGAAGGGACATCCACATAGGAGAATCTCCTGTGCCTTGATATACATGCCATCCGGTAAGAGGCTATTTTGCATCATACCACAGGGTGGAATTGCAGTGGAAGTTTCCTCCTTTCCAACCGATTGATTAGAGTTTTACTCTGCACCTAACCTTATCTTATCTGGTAAGGAGGAAAGCCTGTCGGTGGTGGGAATCTTCATTTCACAGCACTGGAAATATCACTTCAAGTTCCCTCACTATTTCATTATATATCACTTGGTGAAGATTTTTGGATTTTGTGGACTCTTATCAGTTGTTGCACTCATTTGAGTTTTGCAGTTTCACTGAATCACCATCACTTTGATATATTGTCATTTGTATATGTTTATTTATTGTTTACATTGTGCACATGTGTCACTTTGGTAATTAATTTTTATTGTTTAGCGCACCTATTTTTTCAACATTGTCTTTAGTTCTAAATAAATAACTAAGTAAATTTTTTTTGTTAAAAAGTTTCTCATCTGGAGACCCATAACTGAAATATATATTTTAGGTACACTCAGAAATGAAAGTGCTGAACAATGCTGGTTTCCTTGTGATTAGACCTGCATACAGGCACCCATGATATTGTCTTTTCCCATAACTCTGACTTAAGTCTAAAAGGTTAACATGCCCACATATTTCTTGGGTGGTTGCAATCATCAGTTCTGAAGAACATCATTTAGCTTTCTCAGCATAATTTTGAATTATTAATTCCATTACTGAGCTTAAAATGATTTTTATTTAGACTTTCTGAATGCTATTTAAAGCAATATCTATTACAGCACTAAAACTAAACATGCAAGGTATGGCAAATGAGAACACTGACATAACAAATTCACAATTACAAACACTACTTATGTATTGTCAGCAGTATAAAACAGTTATAAAAATGTTAGTGTGGGTTAGGAGTTTGATGTAAATGTTTTCAAAGCAACATAAAGGAAATAACAGTTTGAAAAATATGAGCTTGTCAGAACTGCTGGTGCATTGATAAAGAAACAAAACGCAAAACCTATTCAGTGTGTCAAAAGGACCAGACCCAAAAAAAAAATGACAACATACATGTAGCACTCACCTAGAAGGGGGTGTAAAGGCAGTCACAGTCCTTGTACCTCTGGTATCTAACCTCCATAGCACAGGCATACCTGGAGTCCTAGCCAAAGGGTCCTACTTACAGTGTCCAAGGCATAGGTGTGCACAGCCTATTGCATTAACTCAAACACACATACGTGTGTGTGTGTGTGTATATATATATATATATATATATATATATATATATAGCAGGATTCCCAGCCGTTTTGCTGGATATGGGTCCCCCTGGGCCACCGGGTGCAAAAAAAGTACCCTTGTGCATATTTCTCCAAGTGTGAGTTTATTTGAGAACTTAGATGTGAGAAGGGAATGAGTGGGATACTCCTTTGGCTCAACTATGCACAATTTGCTAGGGACAGCTGAAAATGCTTCTTGCCGCTGACTTGACGCTGGTTAACGCTGACATTCTGCCTGTTAATCCAAACTGACCTTGGACTGCTTTCTCACTTTCCTTTCTTTATCTCCCTAAGCACTCCTTGCTGAGGTAGCTACGTATGCTGCTGCTGCGCTGCTAAACACTTCAGGGCCCGCAACGGCACCCCCTTTCTCTGTTCCTTCTCCTCAGGTTAGCTGGCTCCTGGATCCCCTTGACCTTCTGGAGTGGTCCCCTCTCCTAGGCAGACCCCTGGGCAGTCCCAAGTACTCACAAGACTGTTTTCCCCGAAACTTCTGCTCAGCAGCTCCACTCAGTCCACAGCACTCTGGATCCCTCTCTGCAGCCCAGCTCAACCTTCGTCCTCTAGGCCGACCGCCCAGGACACTCTCACTTGCGCTGACAGGAGGAGAGACAGCTGTCATCCTCCTCCTGGGACTCTGCTTCCTGCCAAAGATGCTGCCTCATGTGCTCCCCTCAGACTTATATCCTCTCCCAGGATGCTTTGCGGCAGATTCTGCCCTCTGAGATGGATACAAGTCCTGGTGTGCTATTGGTCAGGTTTCTTCCACTGTCCAATAAGAATCCTCATTGGACACAGTGGGGAGACTCCCCAGACTCAATAGACACCCTGAGAAGCACATGACAGCCTAAGGAAATGATCAGGTCCCCCTGATATGCAGACAGGGCCAGCCATATGCCTCTTGCTAGCACCTACCTAGGAGGGTACTACATCCACCCCCCACCAAAAAATGAGCCATGTCCCCATTGGCTCTGAGGCAGCCGCCTCCTACAAAAATTCCACAAAAATTAGGAATATCCCACAGACTTGGAAAGGGGGAAAAGGGAAAGAAACGAATGTACAAATAATTTACGTGAAAAAAATATATAGACATCTTTATACTGTACAAATATACAAATTATTTTAGGTGCATGAAAGGATGCACCCCCTCTGACTAAGCTCTGGAGCAATTGCACTTGCAGAATGCAACTGCACTTTGCAAAGAGCACAGTCTATTTGCCTTTAGTAAATCAACCCCTGTCACTAGGAAAAGTTAGCCATACCATGACAGGTACTTTTACAGATAAAGTAATAAAACATCAGTAGCTCATGTGAGGTAGATCCCTACCACTAGCTATCTATTGGTAATCAGTGGACCAATGTACAAAAAATAGTGCAATACATTTTCTCTCGAATTGCAGAGTTGTTTATCTGCAAGAGGACAAAACAGCAGAAAACATACCCATAGCATTTTGTTTTGAAGCAACATTTCCTCATAAATGATCCTCTAGTGCATTAATAGCACATCACTTTTTAAAACATTAGGGTATAACCAGAGATGTATAGTAACTAAGTGGAACTACTTCACTACTGTACTTAAGTACCGAAAGGCGGTATCTGTACTTTCCTGGAGTCGATTTTTTTTCTCCCACTTCCACTTTTACTTCACTACATTTTTTCGATGATTTCAATACTTCTACTCCGATATTTTTTTTTTGTGCTGCATAGTTACTCGTTACAATTATAAAAATTACCACTGCCAGAACAGTAGATGGCAGGTTTCATGAAGCTCAATTATCAGCGCATACGAAAAATAAAAGCTACTGTATGTATAAATAAAAGCTGCATTTGAAATAATAAAAAACAATATGATGTTCAAACTTTTGACTTCTTTCTTTAATAACTACATAACACAGTACTTGTACTTTTACTTTCAGTACTTGAGTAGCAATTTTTTTTTCAAAACTACTGGTACTTTTTCTTTCAGTACTTGAGTAGCAAAATTTTTTTAAAAACTACTTGCAATACTTAAGTACAAAAAATGTTGAATACTTTAGTACTTCTACTCGTCACTATTTGATTGAGCACTTCCACTTCTACTCAAGTCACTTTTTGTTCGAGCACTTGTACTTTTACTCAAGTATGGGTTTCGAGTACTTTATACAACTCTGGGTATAACACTTAGGGATTAATTTACTAAAATGGGAGAGAACAAAATATGGTGCAGCTCTGCAGAGAAACCAATCAGCATCCAGGTTTTCTTGTCAAAGCTTAACTTAAAGCGGAGTTCCACCCTGGATTTTTTTTTTTTTTTTTTTAATACCCCCGGGACAGTCAGGGCTAGTACATTCCACAATGGCTAGCCTCTGATCTGTCCCGGGTTGCACTTACCTGTTAGGACAAATACTTACCTTGCAAACGTCTTGTCCAGCGCTGCCATCTCAGATGTGGGCAGCTTGAAGCCAGCGAGATCCCCTTCGGCGTCTTCTTCCGCCTTCTTTGGTCCCACGATGCTCTGCGCCGGCCCCGACGTCACTTCCGGGTCGCGCGCGTCATCCCTCTACAGCTTCTGGGCATGCCCAGAAGCTGTTTAGAAGGGGATGACGCGCGCGACCCGGAACTGACGTCGGGGCCGGTGCAGGCGCAATGATTCCTGGGAGCTATGACGTTCAGCTCCCAGGAATCATTGCAGAGCCAGGAAGTGACGACGGGCCGCGGCCGAGGAAGGAGGAAGAAGGAAGTAAGGTAAGTATTTTTTCTTCGCTACGAGGTAAGTAAAAAAAAAAAAAAAAAATGCGATTATCCATTTCTTTTTCAGGTGACCCGGAGCGAGAAGATGGAGGTAAGTATAAAAATAGGGTGGAACTCCACTTTAAGCTGAAGTTAGAAGCTAATTGGATACCATACACAGCTGTACCAGATTTTGCACTCTCCAGTTTTAGTAAATTGACCCCTTAAAGTTCCTTACTTTGTTTCTAGTACTCTACCACCACCCAGTGGTACAAAAAGTGAAATAGACACAGATCAATATATTTGAATGACTGGCGCTGAAATGCATTAGTTTGACATGGAGACATTCTCTGCAACCTGTAAGGCTGGGTTCACACTGGTGTGAACTGTATGCATGTTTCCCCACATCCAATTTGCATGTCAGGAGCTTGTGACAGTCTCTCAATGGAGCCAGTTCACACAGCTCTGAGACAGCTGCAGAGCAGTTTGCAGGATATTTGTGTGCGTCTTCTGGTCTGTTTGTTTCAGGTCCAAATTCAGCCAAAAATTCAGACCGAATTAATACCTGAAGGGAGAATGGAACGCGCCAGACCTCCTGCTGTGAGTCACTCCACAATCCAGTGTGAACCCAGCTTAAAAGAGCAGAAAAACATATCTTATCTAAAGCAAACAACTAACTATAACCATGTCAACAGTAGGAAAAAAAAACATTAGTCCGTATAAACATTGTGTTTTTTTTCTCTTAGCCACAAGCTTGTGGCTAGGCTCTTACCTGCAGATAAAAAAAACGGAGGATCATGAAAAAACAAAAAAATAAACCACTGCTGATTGATAGTATAAAAGTCCAGCCGTCTTTCGCAAAAGTCGGGGATTCTCTCTGCATTTCCAGCCTGAGATAACATGGAATGACATGTCGCTTATTAAAGACACAGGTTGCCACCTGACTTAGGCAAGGGTTCTGTTCATAAACAATAGTGACCGCCAGCAGTGTGTAGCAACAGCCCTAATAGGGCTCACAAACACAATCAGACAGAGACAAAAAAGACAAACTGTTTTCTATAAATGAACCTTCCCAGGCCTCAGCTATCTCTGCAACTCAGGAACCTCTTCCAGAACTCCAGGAGAGTATTGGTTTCTGTAAGGCTTTAGGACATTAAAATGATCCCACACAGCTTTGTCACACCAGCCTTGCTGATTCTCCTCAATTTCATCCATGATGGGCTTAAGCACATAGGGACACTCTAAGCCACCTTCTTCTGAATTATTCTCTGCAGCCTTGAGAAACGGGCAGCATGGTTATGTTACCTCTCCTGGTGGAACTAAAAAATCAGGGGTTTTCTTGATCAGATCCCCATGTGCCTGATTCTGGGGCATGATTAAGATCACGGTGTGTGTGTCTGTTTTTTAACAGTGTGGCTCTGTCTTTAATAAGTGATAGATCCCTATCTCAGATGCATTCGCATACTAGATCCAATTTGTACAGAGCCAATTAGCCTGCCTTCATGTCTTTGGGGTGTAAGAATAAACCAGAGCACAGGAAACCTTGTCAGGCACAGGGAGAACATGCACTATGTCCTGGTTGCAATTCAAACGAATGACCCAAGTGCTACAAGACAGGAGCACTTATCACTAAGACACAGTGCTACTTACCATGCCTAATGGGAAATTAACCCCTTTCTGCTGCCCCCTTCCAACCCTTTAAGAGCTTCTAGATGCCAGGAGGTGGAGGAGGGCATTTGGGTCATCTGACTACTGTGATTGGCTGTCACAGGGGTCACAAGATCAGAAAGCTCTGATTGCAAGTATGCATCAGGAGCTTTCTGGTCTCAAATGGTGACTATGCTGGGAAGCTCAAAAGAACACAAAAAAAATGTTTACATAGGGCTGCATATATGCAAACTCTTGGTGTTAAAGCCCACCTGCCTAGAGGCCAGATTTATGCATATGGCCGACGAGAAGAGGTAAAAAGAATACCCCTGCAGTGTTGAAATGCTCGTTTTGCCTAGGGTACCAGTAAAAAGCGAATTTATTCACAGTATCTCACAAAAGTGAGTACACCCCTCACATTTTTGTAAATATTTTATTATATCTTTTCATGTGATAACATTAAATAAATTACACTTTGCTACAATGTAAATAGTGAGTGTACAGGTTGTATAATAGTGTATATCTGCTGTCCCCTCAAAATTACTCAACACACAGCCATTAATGTCCAAACCACTGGCAACAAAAGTGAGTACACCCCCTAAGTGAAAATGTCCCAATTGGGCCCAATTAGCCATTTTCCCTCCCCGGTGTCATGTGACTCATTAGTGTTACAAGGTCAATTACAGTCAATACAGTTTGGTGTTATCACTCTCATTTTCTCATACTGGTCACTGGAAGTTCAACATGGCACCTCATGGCAAAGAACTCTCTGAGGATCTGAAAAAAAGAATTGTTGCTCCACATAAAGATGGCCTAGGCTATAAGAAGATGGTCAAGACCCTGAAACTGAGCTGCAGCACAGTGGCAAAGACCATACAACGGCTTAATAGGACAGGTTCCACTCAGAACAGGCCTTGCCATGGTCGACCAAAAAATGCTGCCAGCTTTGCTGCAGAGGTTGAAGGGGTGGGGGGGTCAGCTTGTCAGTTCTTAGACCATACGCTGCATACTGAATCAAATTGGTCTGCATGACTGTTGTCCCAGAAGGAAGCCTCTTCTAAAGATGATGCACATCCTCTTATTAACATGCTTTGCTCCACTTCCCTGATCCCTGCCTAGTGAAATTTGAAGTTGTTCGAGTACCCTCTCCCTTGACCCTCAGTGATTTCTTTCCTTCTCTCTTGGCTTTCCTTCACCATTTCCCCCTTCCTCAGCTTTCCTTTCTCACTTTCCTCTCTTTTTCCTCTCTTTTTCCTCCCTAAGCTTCAAACTGCAATACCTGTGGATGTCATTGCGCTCATCTGTTTTCAGCCTGGTGTACCCATGATTGTACTGTAATGTTCTTTTCTATGTACTACCATGATAACCCTATCTTGAATGTTATTTATACTGTATCTTTGTTCTACAGTGGGGATTGCACCCCCCCCTTTTCTTGGCTCAGTTCTGGGACCAATTTTGTTCAATTTATTCATAAATAGCATTGAGGACGTGGTCAGTAGCTCGATCTAAGTTTTTGCAGATGACACAAAATTGAGCAGGACAATAACTTCACATCGTAAGGCAGAAATCTTACAGAATGACCTGAACAAAATAACAGAGTGGGCAACTACATGGCAAATAAGGTTTAATGTGGATAAGTGCAAGGTATTTCACTTGGGAACAATAACATAAAAGCAAAATACACGCTAGGGGGGAACCTCTGGGGCTATCAAAAATGGAGAAAGATCTTGGGGTCTTAGTAGAAGATAGACTAAGCAATAGCATGCAATGTCAAGCTGCAGCTGCCAAAGCCGGCAGAATATTGGCATGCATAAGGGCTCTTTCACACGGTCCACCTCCGCAGGCGGATCCGTGTTGCTCAGCTGGGATCGATCCGCGATCCCCGCTGAGCCGGGCGGATGACAGCTCCGTCTCCGCTGCCCTCTATGGGGGATCGGAGGAGAGCGGACCGCTTGTCCGTTCTCATCAGATCCGCTCCGCTCCGATTACTGAACGGATGGAAAAATAGGGTTTCCATCCGTCCAGATTTCAGCACAGGATCGGATGCGGATGGCAGTGGGTGTCAGCGGAGGTGTCTCCGCTGACACCCGCTGCCCCATAGAGCTGCATGGAGGATCCGATCAGATCCGCCTAAAAAACTGACAGGCGGATCTGATCGGACCGCTCGTGTGAAAGAGCCCTAAGAAGGAGGAGGATGTATTCCAGAGATAAAACTATAATCCTACCACTTTATAAAATTCTGGTCCGACCACATCTGGAGTATTCTGTCCAGTTCTGGTCGCCAGTCCTCACAAGGGATGTATTGGAGCTAGATAGAGTACAGAGAAGGGCAACAAAACTTATTAGGGGATTAGAGGACCTTAATTACGAAGAGTGTTTAGAAGCGCTTGATTTATTCTCCCTGGAGAAGAGACGCCTGAGAGGGGACATGATATGGATTTATGAATATCTCAACAGTGATCTGAGCATAGAAAAAAAAATATTCAGTCGCAAGGAATGCATGAGGACACGAGGCCATACAATGCGTTTAGAGGAGAAGAAATTTAACCTCAGGCTACGCAGGGGGTTCTTTACTGTAAGGGCTACAAGACTGTGGAATTCTCTGTCACAAATGGTAGTAACTGCAGGGAGCATGGCTACTTTTAAAAGACTCTTGGATGTACATCTCAAGGATCAAAACATTCAGGGGTATGGGAAATAAATACGTCCACACACACCTACACAGGTTGAACTGGATGAACTATTGAACTGGATGAACTATTGATCGAACCCCAGGGGTTCGGTGAGTCAGTCTCGCGGGTTCGGCGGGGGGGGGCAACGGGGCAATTGCTCCCCCCGAGAAAATATTACTGATTGTGAGGCCGAGCGCACCCCGGGAAATCAGAGCTGCGGTTGGGACAACTCACAGCCATTACACATAGACACTTCACGCTCCGCCCCCTGTACCTCCCCCAGCAGGTTTCCTGCCTATCTCCTGCAGGCGGCTTGAGTGGGCAGGATGGGGATGTACCTGATTGTGGAGATCGCGCCCCCCTGGAAGAGGGAAGTGGGAGCAGCTGAACAGAGGGAGCCGAGTGAATGTTCCTGGAGGTAGGCTCAGCTAGCTGTACATGGTGGATTAGTTTACAAGCACCTCTATGCCAAGTCTGCTGAGTTACTGCAGCTTAGCATAGAGGTGCTGTTAGCTGACAAATGGAAATGCATGTCCTTTTCATTTAGCTCAATAAAGCATTGTGAATGTCCCCTGGTGTGTGCCCTCCCGATACCCCATGGTATGCCCTCCCAACACCTCCCCCCCAGTGTGTGCCCTCCTTACACCCCATTGTATGCCCTCCCAACCCCCCCCCTCCCCAGTGTGTGCCCTTCTGGCATCCCATGGTATGCCCTCTCAACACCACCCCCCAGTGTGCTCCCTCCTGATACCCCATGGTATGTCCTCCCAACCCCCCCCCCAGTGTGTGCCCTCCTGATACCCTATGGTACGCCCTCCCAACACCTCCCCCCCCCAGTGTGTGCCCTCCTGACACCCCATGGCATGCCCTCCCAACCCCCCACCCCAGTGTGTGCCCTCCTGACACCCCATGTTTTAATGGTTTTGTTCTTTGTTATTAATGGTTTTGTTCTTTAATGGTTTTGTTCATTTTGTGCACCTATGTATAAATATATACCTAAATATATACCTATGTTTTGAATTTGAAAAAATCATATTTTATTTTTCCAATTAAGAAGGGTTCGGTGAATGCGCATATGAAACTGGTGGGGTTCAGTACCTCCGACAAGGTTAAGAACCACTGAACTATTGTCTTTATTCAACCTCAACTACTATGTAAGTATGTTCCCCCTAAAATCTAAACCAGACCCGAAGGGCCTGGTATGCATTGGGGGGGGACCCCATGCTGTTTTTTTTTTTATAATTTTTAATAGCCAACATGTTTTCTTTACATTTAGCTCAATGCAATAATTTACAGAATGAAAATATGTGATAATTACCGCATTATGGAAACTTTACCGCAGTAGTTATTTACTGCACAATTCTTAGTGAATTGAACATTTGAACAATTGTTTCCGCATGCATTATTTTACCGCAGTTTTTTCACCGTTAACTAATATATTTGTTATCTACACTACATTTACCTGCACACTAGAACTAATAACTATGTAAGTATTCAAACAAGACAAAAGGTAAACACATTTAAGCAGCAGTACACATAATATGTATTTGCCTAGTGTGATTGAAGGCTAGGCAAATGCACTGAATTCAGCCATTCAACCCTTTCACTACCGCTGATGCATTACTTGCATTGGTAGCAGCACAGGCTTTTAACCCTTTCACTGCTAGGTCTGTTCGGCATTTCTCCCTCGGCTATAAGCTCATGGTCACTTCAATGATTATAAACTTATAGCAGAATTGTTCAGAAGACTCTGCTGAACAATTCTATAACTCTGATCAGCGGATTACAATCCGCTGATCAGAGTTATTACCTCAAATGTGACCCCCCAATACTGCTGCTTTCCTGTCCCCAGCCTCTCTATCTCCCGCCCGCTACTTTTACCTAAACCTACTCCCCCAACTCTACTTTACTATCCCCTTCACCCCCAGCACTGATTCCCCCCCCCCCACACGATACAATCCAGGCCCCCCCCCCACAAACCGGATCCCCTACAGCTACCTTTAGAGGCCAGCATCCCTCCTTTACCATTCCCGCCAGATTCAGGTGCTGCAGGGGCTTAGTGGGGAATCACAGCATGCCCCCCTACCAGTCCAACCCCGTACCGATCCCCACATGTCAGGATCCATTCCTGCTCCTGCGGCATCCCTGCTTTCCCTCCTGCCGCCTGCAGCTGCTTACCGGCAGTAAGCTTTGGCGGCGAGCTGTCAAGCTGAGAGCGTGGGGGGAGGGGAGGCAATGGGGGTGAAGCTTTGGCTTTGGGGGGCTTGGTAAACATGTGTTTTGCTAAGCCCCCTCCCTGTAGTACAGTGGATATAGGCAGTGATCACTACCAATCGTTCCTACTGTATGTCCACTGACAGCTGATCAGCTGATCATAGTAAACCGAGTGTTTACAATGTCAGACTGTCAGTATATGAATGGATAAGGAGTCTCTATACAGACTCCTTATTCATTCATGTAAAGTGCTGCAGAGAAAGGGCCTTCCTAAGTCACTTTCTCTGTCTAAAAAAAAAAAAAAAAAAAAAAGAGAGATATGGGAGTCTGTTTAGACCCGTGATATCTCCCCAAGGACCCCCCCCCCAAAAAAAAAAAAAAATATATATATATATATATATATATATATATATATATGTAGCTGGGTTTTCCCTTTTACATTGTGCATAAGAAGCCTGTATGACCTTTTGTAGGAACTCGGCTCCATCTAGTGGCCAAAATGCCACATTGCAGTTGTTCTGTGATTTCCTGTCAGGGGATTTATTTAACTACATCATCCACAATTCACTTGGAGTACCAGGGTGCATTGCCCCACCGCATGGCATTTTGGGGGAAGCTTTATAAAGGAAGGGAGGAGCCAGGCTCTCTCTCTTGTCTCCTTACACAACACCTAGAAGGAAGCAAGTGCTGTGGGCTGATGCTGCGGATTAGGTCTGAAGCCTGGGCCTGAAGTGACTGAGTGGAAGCTTTCATCTTCAGTAAAGGAGCCTTCCCAGAGAACCCATCGATGCTCTGCAGAGACCAGTGTCACTCACATCCAACAACAAGCGCGGCTGGTGACAGAGACCGGAGCGGGAGAGTTCCCATGGTGCTGCCCGGCTGGCGAGAGGGCACCTGCCCAAAAACTGACTCTATCTACCAAATAAGTAACTTTAGTCAGGGTTAGTCTTAGAGTAGTAGAAGGCAATATACCGGGTGGCCCAGTATATCTCCCCAGGAGATTCATAGATAAACATCAATATCCATATAAGAACCGTCCGAGGCCTACATCTCCCACAGAAGTTTTACCGCCAAAACTGCACAGACACCCACCCCGCGGTGACTACTAACTGTTTGCTGCCATTCTCTCTCTTGATCATCAATCCTCAATGTGGATTACAAATAGCAGTGCACCAACTTAGATCTAGAGAAGAAACAGCGGAACCGCATGTGGGACACAGATAGGTCTGTCTGTCTGGTACTGAGCCTAGCTGAATGCTGAGCCTCATTTCCAAAAGTATAATAGTGATTCAGATGGTGGTCCTATAGGCTCTGAGACATTTCCTGAAATACTTAATGTGCCCTTGGGGAGTGATATCACAATATTCATCTTATCCTTGATCAACTGATCAGTATACCCTTTTACGAAGTCATATTTTATTGTACCAAAACTGTCTATTTGGTTTACAGTAAATAATTTCCTGTTTAAAAGCAAGCTTGTGTGTGTCCCATTGTGTTATCCAGAAGGACTGCAGCTGGAGAGAGGTAACAGGTCATTATTATTTATTGAAGTGTTATATTCCAATCTGTGTTCTCCTGTAGCCATTTGGTATTCCAGTCCTATTCTGGGTCAGTTGTGCCTAGGGAGGGTTCGAGCCAATTCTGTGGGTTTTTAGGCAGGACGTAGACCCAACAATCTAATCAGCAGCTCCTACGGGGGTGGTGCTACATGTATATATATATATGTATGTATATATATAGCAGGTTTTCCAGGCATTAGGCCTGATGTGGGTCTGCCATTGTTACCGGTTACCTTTCCAGCCCATGTGAGCTGCGACCCTGGTAGTGAGAACTGACACATTGACAACTCCGGCATCTTTGTTTGGTTGTTTTATTGTATTTTTAGGGGATGGGAGAAGGGAATGAGTGGGATACTCCTTTGGCTCAACTATATACAATTCTGGGACCTCTATAGAAAAATGCCCTTTAGTGCTGTCTTGACGCCAGCCGACGCTAGCCAACGCTTACTGTCGCTTGGAACACACTGTATCTCCGAAAGCTGTGCTGGAACTCCGACTCAAGTCCAGAAGATCCAAGATTGTAGAATATTGGACTTCTGACACTACTTGCACTCAAAAGTCACTGACTGCCCCCTCCTGCCTTGCACTGGCTTGAGGTGAAATCCTGTATGGCTGCAACTCTCAACAGATGCACTCACACTTTGCACTATCTCTTCAGGGCCCAAACTGCAGGCACCCCCTTTAACACTTCAGGGTCCTCAACCTAGGTACCCCCTCTATCACATCAGGGTCCTCTGACCAGGTACCCCCCTTACCGCTAGCTGATACTTGGATCCTAGAACCTTCTCCGGAGTGGTCCCCACTGACATTAGGCAGACCCCCAGGGACAATCCTCATTACTCACGACCTGTGTAGGCTTTCCTGGGACTGAACCCCTCTCGCTCTCCGCTGGTTCTCGGCACACCGGATCCCCTTCAGCTCAACTCAGCTCTCTGGATTCTCAGGAAGCACCTGAGACATCCGCTTCCTCTGACAGGAGGAGAGACAGCCATCCTCTACCTCCTGGGACTCTGCTTCCCACCAAAGACTCACGCACCTCCGTCAAACTTATACCCACTCCCAGAATCCCTTGCGGCAGAATCTGCCTTCTGGGGTAGTTACAAGCCTGAATGTGTCCCTGATTGGGTTTCCTCCACTGCCCTATGAGAAGCCTCTCACAGAGCCAGTGGGGAGACTCCCCCCTCAGCAGACACACCTGGAAGCCATGACACCCTACCAAAAAGAAATTATGGCCCTGCTGATAGGCAGACAAGGCCCACTATACATTTACCTAGCACCTACCTGTAGGGTGCTACATATATATATATATATATATATATATATATATATATATATATATAAAATTGTAAATAAATAAAAAATAAATTAAAAACATGAAGCGGACTCTGTCAAGCAGATCTGCCTGCTCAGCAGGGGGTCTGTCTGCTGATCCCTGCTGAGCAGGCAGATGACAGGTCCCGCTGTTCTCTATGCGGCGGTCGGATGGAAACAAACTGCCTGTCCATTTCCATCCGATACCATCTGATCCAACTTGCTAGATGGATGGGAAATGGGATCCCCATTCATCTGTTTTTAGTAGACCGGATCGGATCAGATGCAGGCAGGTGTAAAGGGACACATGTCCATTTACATCAGCCTCTCCATAGAAAACAATGGGTGGTCCAATTGGGCCCGCCTTAAAAACAGGCAGGCAGACCTTATCGGTCTGCTTGTGTGAAAAACGCCTAAGGCCTTGTTCACACAAGGCATACACAACGTACCTTTACTGGGATGCACAGGTGTTCCGTGCATTCCTGTGTAGGCAGTCCCATTGATGTAATTTGGGATGTAGCAACTGCACAAACAGAGCCGTAAGTCCATGTAAGTCCACGTGCATGCCCCTGAGCTCCCACTGTCTGCGTTCATGGTCATGCACCCACACCCACACAGCTGTCAGATTGGGAACAGCAGCTATACCTGTGCAGCCGTTGCATCCCAATTGACATCAATGGGACTGCCTGTATGGGGATGCACGAAACACCTGTGCTTCCCTGTGCGGGTAAACATGGCCCTCCATGGGCATTCACTTTAGTATGTCACATGTGAACAATGCTTTAGTAGTAATTTAGAAGGAATTTTGTAAGTTACGTTGTGTTTATGTGCACTATTAATGATTTTAGTGTATTTTTAGTGAAAATAGCGATATTATTAACATATGCGGAATTATTGCGGGGCCCGCAAAATCAGTAGCACTTTTTTTTTTTTATTCTACAGATCATGTGCTTTCAGAAAATGCTTGGTTTGAGGGGTCTTTTCAAATTCTGAAAGCTGTAAGTGAAAAATGGTAACCTCCAGATTTTTTGAGTAAATTGTTTTTATTTACAGGTTTTCGTACCTTCAGTTTTCACCATTTCACAAAAAGGTGCAATTTAAAATGTACAAATAATTGTTATTTATTAACTCAATACAGTCTTAACTTTTATATTTATTAGGGATTCATCAGGAATATTGTACATTTTGCCATGTATGATTCCACTATTAAAGGGAAACTCCAGTTAAAATTTAATTTATCCTATTATTAGTATGTTAAATATCTTTATCTTTGATATTATACATTTTCTGGCTAGCTGCTTGTGTAGCTTAGAAAGTCTTATCTAAGCTGGACAATCAGCTTCTTCCTTTTAATCACCGACAACACTATCTCCCTTTATCTGAATTTGCTAAGCTGTCTTTCACTTCCTGAAAAGGTTGTTGGTCTTTCTTAGACAGGCATGCCTAGACTTGCACAGCCCCACCCTGTCTCTCCAATCCTTCACCATGATCTCCTCCTGTCTTCATAGCCTCGTTTAGGCTAGCAGCTTCCCCTGAGAGAGAAGGAGAAAGAGAAGGGGAGGGGGGGGTCACATGACCGGCACAATACATCAAGAAATAAGGTACAAAGGAACATTTTTGAATGTTTAGAAGGATACAGATCAATTTCTACTGTTCATTACATGTGAGTAATGAGTTTTGGGCTCCGTTTCCACTGGTGTGACTTTGGACACAAAGTCGCAAGACAAGTCACAGCCCATTGATTTAAATGGCACCCATTCGCATCTATGCCACTTTGAAAATCAGTGATTTTGAAAAGGTGCCTGCACTACTTTGATGCAACTTTGATCCACAGAGTGTAAAGTTGATCAAAGCTGCACTCAAAGTCACACTCTAAATCGCACAACTTAGGAGTTGCACTAGTGGAAACTTTGGAGTGCGACTTTGAGTGCAGCTTTGATCTAACTTTACACTCCCCCCTCTCCCTTCCGTGTCCTGCGTGGATGGGTCTTTTTTTTATTTCTTCGTTTTCATTTTTTCATGAATTGGGGTGTACAATGCATCCTTACTGATGAGAGAACATTGGGCGGGAACCTATGATCAGCTCCTCCCATTCTGTATATGCCCACTGACTACACAAGAACAGTGTCCCTCCCTGGAAGTGATGTCACTAGCTTTCAGTAACCACACCCACCTGCTGCTCCTGGACTCAGCAGGAAGAGGAATTGAAGTCATGTGACAGCACTGAAAACTGCAAAATAAAGGGAGAAAAACTGGGATTTTTTCATTTTGACACATAACGCTGAACTCAGCTTACATTATTGATTGCAGGGGAGAATTTATGGTACTAGGCTGTACTTCCACTTTAATGATTTTAGTGTATTTTTTGTGAAAATATTGGTTTGATAAACATTTGCGCAAATATAACAGTGCCTTAAAAATCAGTAGCACTTTTTGTTCTACTGGCCATGTGCTTTCAGAAAATATATGGTTTGGGGGGGGGGGGTCTTTTACAAACTCAAAAAGCCAGAAGTAAAAACAGGAAAACCTCCAGATTTTTAGAGAGATTTTTTGCGTACGCCTGATTTTCACTATTTATTAAAAAGGCACAACTTGAAATGTAAAACAGTTTTTATATTTAGAAGGAACGTAGCAGAAATTTAGTAAAATTTGCTGTGTTTGTATTCTGCTAATAATGATTTTAGTGCATTTTTAGTGAAAATATTGTTTTGGCAAACATTTGCGCAAATATTGCGGGGCCTTAAAAATCAGTAGCACCTTTCTTTTATTCTACTGGTCCTATGTTTTCAGAAAATATATGATTTGGGAGGTCCTTAAGAAAAACTCTTAAAACTGTAAGGGAACAATGAAAACCTTCAGACTTTTATAGAAATGTGGTTATTTACATTTTTGTGTACATTCAATTTTCACAATTTTTAAAAATTGCATAATTTAAATGTAGCAGAATTCCCAGCATAGGTGCTGGCTGTGGGTCCCCCTGGGTCACCAAGTGCACCAAAAGTACCTTTGAACATGTTTCTCCAAGTGAGACAAGAACCAGTCCAGTATCTTTGGGCTTTTTAGGTTTATTTAGGAACTTGGATGGGAGAAGGGATGAGTGGGATACTCCAACAACTGAACCATGCACAATTAGGCAGGGACTGTAGAAAATTCTGCTTGACGCTGGTTAACGCTGGCTGAATGCCTGTTAACGCTGACTTGACGCTATAACTTTGCCTTTGACTAACAAAGTCCTTTTTAGCTCCCTGAGGTACTCCTTCCTGAGGTAGCTGACTGTACACATTTTTTCTGTACTGCTGAACACTTCAGGGCCCACACTGGCGCCCTCTTTCGCTTCCCTATCTTCAGGGCTTTGAACACTTGGAACCCCCTTTCACTGCCACAACTATTGGTTAGCTGGCTCCTGGATTCCCTTGACATTCTGGAGTGGTCCCCTTTCCTAGGCAGACCCCTGGGCAGATCTTGAGTACTCACAATACTATTTTTTCCTGAAGACTTCTGCCCAGCAGCTCCACTCGGTCAGCAACACTCTGGTTGCCTCTCTGCAGCTCAGCTCAACCTCTGGTCCCCTTAAGCCGACTGCCTGGACCACCTTCACTCTCTGACAGGAGGAGAGACAGCCGTCACCTCCTCCTGTGACTGATGCTCCCACCAAAAGACACTCTGTCACATATCTCCCCACAGATTTATAGCCAATCCCAGGGTGCATTGCGGTAGACCCCGCCCACTGAGACAGTAATAAACCCTGGTATGCCATTGCCTAGGTTTCCTTCACTGACCAACGAGATCCCTCATTGGACACAGTGACTCAATAGACACACCTAGAAATATGTGACAGCTAGCTAACAATTCAGGCCCCCTGATAAGCAGACAGGGCAGAGCAGAGGGGGCTACATAAAAATTACAAATATTTGTTATTTATTAACTCAATACAGGTTTACCCTTTTATATTTAGTAGGAGTTTAGCAGGAATTTTGTAATATTTGCTGTGTTTGTATCTGCTAAAAATGATTTTAGAGATTTTTTTGCAAATATATTGTTTTGATAAACATTTGCGCAAATATCGTAGCGTGCTAAAATCAGTAGCACCTTCTTTTTATTCTACAGGTCATGTGCTTTCAAAAAATATATGGTTGGGGGGTCTTAAACATACTTTGAAAGCTGTAAGGGAACAATGAAAACCTTCAGACTTTTAGAGAAATGTAGTTATTTTACATTTTTGCGTTCGATTTTCACCATTTCGCAAAAAGGCGCAATCTAAAATTTACAAATAGTGGTTATTTATTAACTCAATACAGGGTAGTTTTTTTTTAATAGAGGGGGGATTTTGTAAAATGTGCTGTGTTTTTATCAGCTAATAATGATTTTAGTGTATTTTTAGTGAAAATATTGTTTTGATAAACATTTGCATAAATATCATTGTGCTCTGAAAATCAGTAGTACCCTATTTACATTCTACCGGCCATGTCCTTTCAGAAAATATATGGTTTGGGGGATCTTTAACAAACTCTGAAAGCTGTAAGGGAAAAATAAAGAAGTAATGGAAAAAATTGCAAAAATGGCTTGGCCAGCTAAGTTGAAAGGTGGAGTGCAGGGCCTGGCAGCGAAAGGGTTAAACACACTATGGTTGATTTACTAAAGACAAATAGAATGTTCACGTTGCAAGGGAATTTCCCCAGAGCTTAGCAAATGATGTGAAGCTCTTCTGGCCTCCATCATCCGATCATGTGCAAGAAAAAATATCATTGTTTTTTTTTTTTTTTCCTTGCACATGATTGCTTATTCCTTGCAAAGTGTAATTTCACCGTCGTATTCATTAGGCTCTGGGGAACATTCCCATACAAAGTGCAACTACTCTTGCAACATTAACAGCCTGTTTTCCTTTAGGATATCAACCCCATTGGCTAAAAAACTGCAGGAAAAATGTATCTTCAGGGTTTTCTATCATCAGTCACAATAGCTTGAGTTCAGCTTTAATGCTTTTTAAATGGCATAGCCACATTGTGCTATTCCACTATATGACCTGCTGCAGGCAGCCTTTCATTCATTATCTGTTATCTGCACTATATTTATGGGCACAGTTAATCTTTAGAACAAATAGTAAATATCCAAAGGAGACAAAAGGTAAATACGGTCAAGCAGCAGTTCCAATAGTATGTATTTGCATGGTGTGATTGTTACCCTTTTATATTTAGTAAGAGTTTAGCAGGAATTTTGTAAAATTTGCTGTGTTTATATCTGCTAAAAATTATTTTAGAGATTTTTTTGCGAACATATTGTTTTGATAAACATTTGCGCAAATATCGTAGAGCGCTAAAATCAGTAGCACCTTCTTTTTATTCTACAGGTCATGTGCTTTAAAAAAATATATGGTTGGGGGGTCTTAAACATACTCTGAAAGCTGTAAGGTAACAATGAAAATCTTCAGACTTTTAGAGAAATGTGGTTATTTTACATTTTTGCGTACGTTCGATTTTCAACATTTCGCAAAAAGGCGCAATCTAAAATTTACAAATAGTGGTTATTTATTAAATCAATACAGGTTAGCTTTTATATTTAGTAGGAATTTTGTAAAATGTGCTGTGTTTTTATCTGCTAATAATGATTTTAGTGTATTTTTAGTGAAAATATTGTTTTGATAAACATTTGCATAAATATCATTGTGCTCTAAAAATCAATAGTACCCTATTTACATTCTACCGGCCATGTCCTTTCAGAAAATATATGGTTTGGGGGATCTTTAACAAACTCTGAAAGCTGTAAGGGAAAAATAAAAAAAGTAATGGAAAAAATTGCAAAAAAGGCTTGGCCAGCTAAGTTGAAAGGTGGAGTGCAGGGCCTGGCAGCAAAAGGGTTAAACACACTATGGTTGATTTACTAAAGGCAAATAGAATGTTCACGTTGCAAGGGAATTTCCCCAGAGCTTAGCAAATGATGTGAAGCTCTTCTGGCCTCCATCATCCGATCATGTGCAAGAAAAAATATTATTGTTTTTTTTCCTTGCACATGATTGCTTATTCCTTGCAAAGTGTAATTTCACCGTATTCATTAAGCTCTGGGGAACATTCCCGTACAAAGTGCAACTACTAGAGTTCAGCGGACACCTGGATGTCCGTGTTCGGCGGGTTCGGCCGAACTTTAAAAAAAAGTCCGGGTCCGTGTCCCGGACTTTTGCCGAATTTTTCCTGGACACCGAACTCCATTGAAGTCAATGGGGACCCGAACTTTCAGGCACTAAAATTTCTCTAAAACACCAATGGAAAGGGCTAGACTGCTGCAAATGGCAGCAAAACGTAGTTAAGAGCATGGCAAGTGCTCTGCAAACAAATGTGGATAGGGAAATAACTTAAAACAACAAAAAAAAAAAACAGAAAAATAAAACAATGTTCTTCATCTCTGAAGGACGAGGCCCATATGGAGTAGGAGGGAGGTTGAGGTGGTGGTGGATGTGGCGGTGTCATAGGCGTGTGCACAGGGTTTGCCGGGTGTACCTGGGCACACCCTAATCACCTAGGGCACATAGCATTATCGCTCTGTTTGCCAGTGAGGAGATGGGAAAGATCTCCCTCGGACCTGCTCTGCTCTATTTCTCTTTGCCTGCAGGGAGAGTAATGTATCGGGGCCATGTACATGTAGGCAAACACATGCATGTGTATTTAATATAATATAATGCAATAGGCTGCGCACACCTATGGGCGGTGTAGGTGGAAGCGGCGGTGGAGGAGGACCAGGGCCGGATTAAGAGCATCATGGGCTTGGTGCTGAGGATTTTGAAGGGCCTTAAGGGCCGTGCCTTGGCATGCACCCAGAGGAGGAAGGGTGCAGCCATGCATGCCTAATTCCACATGGGATGCTCTCTGAAGCCCATAAACACATCCATGCATCGGCAACTGTCCCTCCTTGTCCGGCTTTCGTGCTGTGTGGGGAGGTTCTGAGGGAGCTGCCTGGGGAAGCGAGCATAGAAGCCAGACTTCTGTGTTTACAAGTGACAGAAGAGCGGTAACAGTGAATATGGCCAACCCGGGGCCTATATAAAGGTAGGGGACTGGAGCTGCAGCTCCAATAGCCCCTATGTTAATCTGGCCCTGAGGAGAACGAGGTAGCCAACACTGCTTCTTTTCACAAATTTTAAATGAGGGTACACCCCAAAAGAGTGAGAAAGAGCAAAAATGGAACAATGGCTGGGTAAGGTCGGTATCCATCGCTATTCTGCACAAGGTACGGAAAAGTCCCGTGGGATCCATGCCTGGTTCATTTTAATGAACGTGAGCTTGTCCACATTGTCTCTGGACAGGCGGCTGCGCTTGTCTGTGATAACGCCCCCAGCCGTGCTAAATACCCGTTCAGATAATACACTGGCTGCAGGGCACGCCAGCACCTCCAAGGCGTAAAGGGCAAGCTCAGGCCATGTGCCCAACTTGGAGACCCAGAAGTTGAAGGGGGCAGACCCCTCATTCAGTACGTCTAGGCGTGTGCACACATACTGCTCCACCATGTTGGTGAAATGCTGCCTCCTGCTAAGACGTTCCATATGAGCTGCTGGTGCTGCTGTTTGTTGTGGCGTGCTGACAAAGCTTTTCCACATTTCGGCCATGCTAACCCTGCCTTCTGAGGTGCTGGAGGTGCCCTGGTTGCGTTGGCGACCTCTTCCTCCTCCTCCTCCTCCTCTGCCTTGTGCTTCCACTGTGGCCCCGCTGTCAGGTGGGAATGCCAGCAGCATCGCGTCTACCAGCGTGCGCTTGTACTCGCGCATCTTGCGATCGCGCTCCAGTGAGTGAATTAAGGACGGTACGTTGTCCTTGTAACGGGGATCCAGCAGCGTGGCCACCCAGTAATCAGCACAAGTTAGAATGTGGGCAACTCGGCGGTCGTTGTGGAGACAATGCAGCATGTAATCGCTCATGTGTGCCAGGCTGCCCAGAGGCAACGAAAGGCTGTCCTCTGTGGGAGGTGTATCGTCCGTGTCCTCTGTATCCCCCCAGCCACGCACCAGTGATGGCCACGAGCTGGCCTGGGTGCCACCCTGCTGTGAACATGGTTCCATCTCCTCCTCCAGCTCCTCCTCCTCATCCTCCTCATCCTCCAGAACTGTGCCCCTGCTGGACAATTGTGTCCCTGGTGTTTGTGTGTGCAGGAACCCACCCTCGGAGCCCCTTGCGAATGACTGCCCTGAAAGCCTTGGAAATGTTACCTCTTCATCCTCCTCCTCCTCCTCCTCCTCATCCTGTGCCACATCCTCTTCCATCATCACCCGAATTGTTTTTTCAAGGAGGCATAGAAGTGGGATAGTTAAGCTGAGAACGGCGTCATCGGCACTGGCCATGTTGGTGGAGTACTCAAAACAGCGCAACAAGGCACACAGGTCTCGCATGGAGGCCCAGTTATTGGTGGTGAAGTGGTGCTGTTCCGCAGAGCGACTCACGCGTGCGTGCTGCAGCTGAAACTCCACTATGGCCTGCTGCTGCTCGCACAGTCTTTGCAGCATGTGCAAGGTGGAGTTCCACCTTGTGGGCACGTCACATATGAGGCGGTGAGCGGGAAGGCCGAAGTTACGCTGCAGCGCTGACAGGCGAGCAGCAGCAGGGTGAGAACGCCGAAAGTGCGCACAGACGGCCCGCACTTTCTGCAGCAGCTCTGACATATCGGGGTAGTTTTTAAGGAACCTCTGCACCACCAAATTCAGCACATGCGCCAGGCAAGGGATGTGCGTCAAACCGGCTAGGCCCAGAGCTGCTATGAGATTTTGTCCGTTATCGCACACCACCAGGCCGGGCTTGAGGCTCGCTGGCAGCAACCACTCATTTGTCTGCTGTTCCATGCTCCTCCACAACTCCTGCGCGGTGTGTGGTTTGTCCCCCAAACAGGCAAGTTTTAAAACTGCCTGCTGTCGTTTACCCCTGGCCGTGCTGAAGTTGGTGGTGAAGGTGTTACGCTGTCCGGATGAGGAGGTGGTAGAGGATGAGGAAGCGGAGTAGGAGGAGTTAGGAACAGGAGGGAAACTGAAGCGCCCTGCAATCCTCGGTGGTGGAGGGACATGCGCCAAATTGCTATCCGCCTCAGGCCCATCCGCCACTGCATTTACCCAGTGTGCCGTTAGGGAGATATAACGCCCCTGACCGTGCTTACTGGTCCACGTATCAGTAGTTAGGTGGACCTTGCCACAGATGGCGTTGCGCAGTGCACACCTGATTTTTTCCCCCACTTGGTTGTACAGGGAAGGGATGGCTTGCCTGGAAAAGTAGTGGCGGCTGGGCACAACGTACTGTGGGACAGCCACCGACATAAGGTTTTTAAAACTGTGCGTCTCCACCAGACGGAATGACAGCATTTCCAAGGCCAAGAATTTTGAAATACTGGCATTCAGGGCCAGGGATCGCGGGTGGGTAGGGGTGTACTTCCTCTTCCTCTCAAGTGTTTGGGAGATGGAAAGCTGAACGCTTCCACGGGACATTGTGGAGACAGTTGGTGACCCAGGTGGTGGTGTTGCTGACAGATCCTCTGTTTGCGGGGTGGCAGGTGCCGGTATCACTACAGATGTGGCTGGAGCGGCCAAGACTGCAGCAGAAGAGGAAGCAGGATGAGCCAGAGACATTTCTTGGTTTTGAAGGTGTCTACTCCACTGCAGCTCGTGCTTTGCACTTAGATGCCTGATCATGCAGGTTGTGCTCAGGTTGAGAAGGTTTATGCCTCGCTTCAGGCTCTGATTGCACAGGGTGCAAATCACTCGTGTCCTGTCATCAGCACATTTTCTAAAGAACTTCCACGCTAGAGAACTCCTTTGAGCTGACTTTGGTGCGCTCGTTCCCTTGCTGCGTTGGGCAGTAGTGGGCATAGTGTCTAGGGCACGGCCGCTCCGCTTCTGCACCCTGCTCCCTCTTCTGCTGTGCTGGTGGCTCTGTGCGACCACCGCCTCTTCCTCCAAACTACTCAGGCCACCTGCATGACGTTCATTCCATGTGGGGTCGAGGACCTCATCGTCCTTCACATCATCTTCCACCCAGTCTTCACCCCTGCCCTCCTTGTCGGTCTCCACAATTCTGAACGCCGCAGCAGTTGGCACCTGCGTTTCGTCATCATCGGAGACGTGCTGCGATGGTCCTTGCATGTACTCATCTTGAGAAATAAGTGGTTGGGCATCGCTGCACTCAATCTCTTCCACTTCTGGGGCAGGGCTAGGTGGATGGCCCTGGGAAACCCTGCTGACAGAGTCCTCAAAAAGAACAAGAGACTGCTGTATGGATTGGGGCTCAGACTGCTTGCCTGATTTCCAAGGGGGTGAGGTGAAAGACGGTTGGACATTGGCTGCAGGTGCCAACTCTGACCTTTCTGCAGTAGACTGGGTGGGAGACAATGTGAAGGAACTGGAGACACTGTCAGCAACCCAATCTACTATCGCCTATACTTCTTCAGGCCTCATCGCGTCTAGAGGCGCATTATGCCCTACCAAATACTGCTGCAGGTTCTGTCGCCTACTCACACTTGTGGAAGGTGTTTCACTTGTGCGTGTAGCTGGCACAGATCGACCACGTCCTCTCCTTGCAACAGGAGCTCTACCAGCAGCACCACGACCCAGGCCACGGCCCCTATTTGGCGTTCTCCTCATATTTCTGTAATTTATGATCTTGCCCTAGAAAGGTGTTTATTGAATAGCGGAACAAAACAACAACAGTATCGCACGGGTGTATCTGACAGTCAAATATGCAAACTATGCCGCAATTTAATGTTTTTTACCCCAAAAGGGTGTATATTGAATAGCGGAATAGGAAAAAGGATAAAAAAATGGTGTATCTCACACGTACAAACACAGACTAGGCCCCGACTAAAAATTTTTGTACCCTAAAGGGAGGATGAGTAAGAGGAGTAGGAGGAGTTGGGAACAGGAGGCAAACTGAAGCGCCCTGCAATCCTCGGCGGTAGAAGGAGATGCGCCAAACAAACTTAAAAAGGTGTATCTCACATGTACCGGTACAGACTATCCCGCAATTAAATTTTTTACGCTCAAACAGGGTGTATATTGAATAGCGGAATAGGAGAAATTTTACAAAACGGTGTATCTCACACGTACAAACACAATCTAGGCCCCGATTACAATTTTTTGTACCCTAAAGGCAGGATGAGGAAGAGGAGTAGGAGGAGTTGGGAACAGGAGCAAAAACTGAAGCGCCCTGCAATCCTCGGCGGTAGAAGGAGATGCGCCAAACAAATTTAAAAGGGTGTATCTCAGATGTACCGGTACAGACTATCCCGCAATTTAATTTTTTACACTCAAACAGGGTGTATATTGAATAGCGGAATAGGAGAAATTTTACAAAACGGTGTATCTCACACGTACAAACACAATCTAGGCCCCGATTACAATTTTTTGTACCCTAAAGGCAGGATGAGGAGTAGGAGGAGTTCGGAACAGGCAGGAGGCAGACTGAAGCACCCTCAAATCCTCGGCAGTATGAGATGCGCCCCAAAAATTGGAAAGGTGTATCTCACACGTACCAACACAGACTATCCCGCAATTTAATTGATCCCCAAAGGTTTTTATTGAATAGCGGAATAGGAAATATGATCCAAAAAAGTGTATGTATCTCACACGTACAGAAGCACACTAGGCCCCAATTACTATTGTTTGTACCCCTAAAAGGCTGGATGAGGAGTAGGAGGAGTATGGAACAGGCAGCACCCTCAAATCTTCAGAAGTATGAGATGAACCCCAAAAACTTGGAAAGGTGGATCTCACACGTACCAACACAGACTATCCCGCAATTTAATTGATCCCCAAAGGTTTTTATTGAATAGCGGAATAGGAAATATGATCCAAAAAAGTGTATGTATCTCACACGTACAGAAGCACACTAGGCCCCAATTACTATTGTTTGTACCCCTAAAAGGCTGGATGAGGAGTAGGAGGAGTATGGAACAGGCAGCACCCTCAAATCTTCAGAAGTATGAGATGAACCCCAAAAACTTGGAAAGGTGGATCTCACACGTACCAACACAGACTATCCCGCAATTTAATTGATCCCCAAAGGTTTTTATTGAATAGCGGAATAGGAAATATGATCCAAAAAAGTGTATGTATCTCACACGTACAGAAGCACACTAGGCCCCAATTACTATTGTTTGTACCCCTAAAAGGCTGGATGAGGAGTAGGAGGAGTATGGAACAGGCAGCACCCTCAAATCTTCAGAAGTATGAGATGAACCCCAAAAACTTGGAAAGGTGGATCTCACACGTACCAACACAGACTATCCCGCAATTTAACTGATCCCCAAAGGTTTTTATTGAATAGCGGAATAGAAAATATGATCAAAAAAAGTGTATGTATCTCACACGTACAGAAGCACACTAGGCCCCAATTACTATTGTTTGTACCCCTAAAAGGCTGGATGAGGAGTAGGAGGAGTATGGAACAGGCAGCACCCTCAAATCTTCAGAAGTATGAGATGAACCCCAAAAACTTGGAAAGGTGGATCTCACACGTACCAACACAGACTATCCCGCAATTTAATTGATCCCCAAAGGTTTTTATTGAATAGCGGAATAGGAAATATGATCCAAAAAAGTGTATGTATCTCACACGTACAGAAGCACACTAGGCCCCAATTACTATTGTTTGTACCCCTAAAAGGCTGGATGAGGAGTAGGAGGAGTATGGAACAGGCAGCACCCTCAAATCTTCAGAAGTATGAGATGAACCCCAAAAACTTGGAAAGGTGGATCTCACACGTACCAACACAGACTATCCCGCAATTTAATTGATCCCCAAAGGTTTTTATTGAATAGCGGAATAGGAAATATGATCCAAAAAGTGTATGTATCTCACACGTACAGAAGCACACTAGGCCCCAATTACTATTGTTTGTACCCCTAAAAGGCTGGATGAGGAGTAGGAGGAGTATGGAACAGGCAGCACCCTCAAATCTTCAGAAGTATGAGATGAACCCCAAAAACTTGGAAAGGTGGATCTCACACGTACCAACACAGACTATCCCGCAATTTAATTGATCCCCAAAGGTTTTTATTGAATAGCGGAATAGGAAATATGATCCAAAAAAGTGTATGTATCTCACACGTACAGAAGCACACTAGGCCCCAATTACTATTGTTTGTACCCCTAAAAGGCTGGATGAGGAGTAGGAGGAGTATGGAACAGGCAGCACCCTCAAATCTTCAGAAGTATGAGATGAACCCCAAAAACTTGGAAAGGTGGATCTCACACGTACCAACACAGACTATCCCGCAATTTACTTGATCCCCAAAGGTTTTATTGAATAGCGGAATAGAAAATATGATCAAAAAAAGTGTATGTATCTCACACGTACAGAAGCACACTAGGCCCCAATTGGTATTGTTTGTACCCCTAAAAGGCTGGATGAGGAGTAGGAGGAGTATGGAACAGGCAGCACCCTCAAATCTTCAGAAGTATGAGATGAACCCCAAAAACTTGGAAAGGTGGATCTCACACATACCAACACAGACTATCCCGCAATTTAACTGATCCCCAAAGGTTTTTATTGAATAGCGGAATAGGAAATATGATCCAAAAAAGTGTATGTATCTCACACGTACAGAAGCACACTAGGCCCCAATTACTATTGTTTGTACCCCTAAAAGGCTGGATGAGGAGTAGGAGGAGTATGGAACAGGCAGCACCCTCAAATCTTCAGAAGTATGAGATGAACCCCAAAAACTTGGAAAGGTGGATCTCATACGTACCAACACAGACTATCCCGCAATTTAATTGATCCCCAAAGGTTTTTATTGAATAGCGGAATAGGAAATATGATCCAAAAAAGTGTATGTATCTCACACGTACAGAAGCACACTAGGCCCCAATTACTATTGTTTGTATCCCTAAAAGGCTGGATGAGGAGTAGGAGGAGTATGGAACAGGCAGCACCCTCAAATCTTCAGAAGTATGAGATGAACCCCAAAAACTTGGAAAGGTGGATCTCACACGTACCAACACAGACTATCCCGCAATTTAATTGATCCCCAAAGGTTTTTATTGAATAGCGGAATAGGAAATATGATCCAAAAAAGTGTATGTATCTCACACGTACAGAAGCACACTAGGCCCCAATTACTATTGTTTGTACCCCTAAAAGGCTGGATGAGGAGTAGGAGGAGTATGGAACAGGCAGCACCCTCAAATCTTCAGAAGTATGAGATGAACCCCAAAAACTTGGAAAGGTGGATCTCACACGTACCAACACAGACTATCCCGCAATTTAACTGATCCCCAAAGGTTTTTATTGAATAGCGGAATAGAAAATATGATCAAAAAAAGTGTATGTATCTCACACGTACAGAAGCACACTAGGCCCCAATTACTATTGTTTGTACCCCTAAAAGGCTGGATGAGGAGTAGGAGGAGTATGGAACAGGCAGCACCCTCAAATCTTCAGAAGTATGAGATGAACCCCAAAAACTTGGAAAGGTGGATCTCACACGTACCAACACAGACTATCCCGCAATTTAATTGATCCCCAAAGGTTTTTATTGAATAGCGGAATAGGAAATATGATCCAAAAAAGTGTATGTATCTCACACGTACAGAAGCACACTAGGCCCCAATTACTATTGTTTGTACCCCTAAAAGGCTGGATGAGGAGTAGGAGGAGTATGGAACAGGCAGCACCCTCAAATCTTCAGAAGTATGAGATGAACCCCAAAAACTTGGAAAGGTGGATCTCACACGTACCAACACAGACTATCCCGCAATTTAATTGATCCCCAAAGGTTTTTATTGAATAGCGGAATAGGAAATATGATCCAAAAAGTGTATGTATCTCACACGTACAGAAGCACACTAGGCCCCAATTACTATTGTTTGTACCCCTAAAAGGCTGGATGAGGAGTAGGAGGAGTATGGAACAGGCAGCACCCTCAAATCTTCAGAAGTATGAGATGAACCCCAAAAACTTGGAAAGGTGGATCTCACACGTACCAACACAGACTATCCCGCAATTTAATTGATCCCCAAAGGTTTTTATTGAATAGCGGAATAGGAAATATGATCCAAAAAAGTGTATGTATCTCACACGTACAGAAGCACACTAGGCCCCAATTACTATTGTTTGTACCCCTAAAAGGCTGGATGAGGAGTAGGAGGAGTATGGAACAGGCAGCACCCTCAAATCTTCAGAAGTATGAGATGAACCCCAAAAACTTGGAAAGGTGGATCTCACACGTACCAACACAGACTATCCCGCAATTTAACTGATCCCCAAAGGTTTTTATTGAATAGCGGAATAGAAAATATGATCAAAAAAAGTGTATGTATCTCACACGTACAGAAGCACACTAGGCCCCAATTACTATTGTTTGTACCCCTAAAAGGCTGGATGAGGAGTAGGAGGAGTATGGAACAGGCAGCACCCTCAAATCTTCAGAAGTATGAGATGAACCCCAAAAACTTGGAAAGGTGGATCTCACACATACCAACACAGACTATCCCGCAATTTAACTGATCCCCAAAGGTTTTTATTGAATAGCGGAATAGGAAATATGATCCAAAAAAGTGTATGTATCTCACACGTACAGAAGCACACTAGGCCCCAATTACTATTGTTTGTACCCCTAAAAGGCTGGATGAGGAGTAGGAGGAGTATGGAACAGGCAGCACCCTCAAATCTTCAGAAGTATGAGATGAACCCCAAAAACTTGGAAAGGTGGATCTCATACGTACCAACACAGACTATCCCGCAATTTAATTGATCCCCAAAGGTTTTTATTGAATAGCGGAATAGGAAATATGATCCAAAAAAGTGTATGTATCTCACACGTACAGAAGCACACTAGGCCCCAATTACTATTGTTTGTATCCCTAAAAGGCTGGATGAGGAGTAGGAGGAGTATGGAACAGGCAGCACCCTCAAATCTTCAGAAGTATGAGATGAACCCCAAAAACTTGGAAAGGTGGATCTCACACGTACCAACACAGAATATCCCGCAATTTAACTGATGCCCAAAGGTTTTTATTGAATAGCGGAATAGAAAATATGATCAAAAAAAGTGTATGTATCTCACACGTACAGAAGCACACTAGGCCCCAATTACTACTGTTTGTATCCCTAAAAGGCTGGATGAGGAGTAGGAGGAGTATGGAACAGGCAGCACCCTCATATCTTCAGAAGTATGAGATGAACCCCAAAAACTTGGAAAGGTGGATCTCACACGTACCAACACAGAATATCCCGCAATTTAACTGATGCCCAAAGGTTTTTATTGAATAGCGGAATAGAAAATATGATCAAAAAAAGTGTATGTATCTCACACGTACAGAAGCACACTAGGCCCCAATTACTACTGTTTGTATCCCTAAAAGGCTGGATGAGGAGTAGGAGGAGTTAGGAACAGGCAGCACCCTCAAATCTTCAGAAGTATGAGATGAACCCCAAAAACCCCAAATATCATTCAGCTCTGCTGCAGGCCACAATTAATTTTTTTTTAACCCAAGGCTGTATATTGAATAGTGGAATAGAAAAAAAGTGTATGATTTTTGAAACCACTCAATAATAGCACATGTGAACTGAACACAGCAGTGTATGATCAGTCAGCACAGCACAGCTGAAGGAAAAACGCTGCACACAGTGCCTGATAGAAAAATACTTTTCGCCCTCCTCCTCAGTGGGCAAAAAAGATTGTGTTCACTGCACCCCAAAAAAATTGTGTTTACTGCACCCCAAAAAGATTGTGTTCACTGCACCCCAAAAAGATTGTGTTCACTGCACCCCAAAAAGATTGCGTTCACTGCACCCCACACACAGCAAAATGGATTTGGACCACTGACACCTGCCTATCTCCTATCCCACCCCACACAGCAATATCGATTGTAGTTTGTAGAACACACTGACCCTAAAAATCAGCAGACTCTCTCCCTAAAAGGATTGATAAGATCGTAGATCGGTCACTGCAAACCCCACCCCACACAGCAATATCGATTGTAGTTTGTAGAACACACTGACCCTAAAAATCAGCAGACTCTCTCCCTAAAAGGATTGATAAGATCGTAGATCGGTCACTGCAAACCCCACCCCACACAGCAATATCGATTGTAGTTTGTAGAACACACTGACCCTAAAAATCAGCAGACTCTCTCCCTAAAAGGATTGATAAGATCGTAGCTCGGTCACTGCAAACCCCTCCCACACAGCAAAATCGATCGTAGAAAACTGACCCTAAAAATCAGCAGACTCTCTCCCTAAAATGCCTACAACTCGCCCTGCCTAACACACTCCGACCTGTCCCTCAATTCTATGCGGACACAAATGAGTTTTGCCTGCCTGTCTGTCCCTAATCAGCAGCCAGCACGTATGTGTGCTCTGTCCCTGAACTAGTACACAGCAGAATGACGCCGCAGCGGCGCTGCCTCGAACTTATAAAGACTTGGTCACATGCTTCAGATGGCCAATCACAGCTACTAATACATTTGTAGGCATGGCTGGGATGGCTTAGACACACCAGTTAAACGCTTGTTGATTGGCTGTTGAAAGCCCGCCATGAAAAGCGCGCCAATGCATGCAAAACCCGGAAATAAAATTACCGAACACGGATTTTTACCCGAACATACAGTAAAGTTTTCGGGTCCGTGTTCGGGTAACAAAAATCCAATTATTCGGTACGAACACGAATAATACAGTCCGTGTTCGCTCAACCCTAGCAACTACTCTTGCAACATTAACAGCCTGTTTTCCTTTAGGATATCAACTCCATTGGAAAAATGTATCTTCAGGGTTTTCTATCATCCGTCACAATAGCTTGAGTTCAGCTTTAATACTTTTTAAATGGCATAGCCACATTGTGCTATTCCACTATATGGCCAGGCAGCCTTTCATTCATTATCTGTTATTTGCACTATATTTATGGGCACAGTTAATCTTTAGAACAAATAGTAAATATCCAAAGGAGACAAAAGGTAAATACTGTCAAGCAGCAGTTCCAGTAGTATGTATTTGCATGGTGTGATTGATGACTGGGCATATGCTCAGCATTCAGCCATTTAACCCTTTTACTGCCACCAACGTACAGCCTACATTGGTGGCAGTAGAGGCTTCGAAACACACTCCCAGCTGCTATAGTGTTTACATTTTTAGGCTTACTTTCACATTTCTGCAGGATCACTTCCACTTTACAGCTGCCAATTAACTTTCACACACTCGGAAATGTGCTGCCCTGCCTCTTTTTTGCTGTACCCCCTTCCCCCCGCCATATATCCTGGGTTCTGCTGCCCCTTTTTGGGCCTACATTACATTAGGGGCATAGTAGACCCCTGTGGTAAACTATCCCACTCTGTTGCTGCTTTCATCTAGTCAATTATATTAAGTTAATAGCAAACATTACCCATTGTAAATCAGCCTCAATCGCATATTTATTTAAACTTTTATAAATTGTGTGTTTACGGATCAGGCTATGCCATTTTAGGCATTATTTTCTGAGTCTGCACTGCATATTACTTCTGCCCTTTCATGTATGTCTTGCTGTATTCTCGTGCATGCGCAATCGTATCTTAACCAAGCCTCGTTTTCGATCCGACGTTCCTATGGCAACCGTGCTCCGCCACTCATAGCCGACTTGACAGTGCAGAATTACACAATCGCTTTGCCATTCTTGTAGTTTTTGGCTGTCAGGCTGCTGTATACTGTGACTAATCACCGCCATAGTATGCAGTCCAATGACAAGGTTTACACCCCATGTGAAGTCACACGGTCACATGGGGAGTAGCAGGAAGTTCAGCGAGAACTGCAGTCTCGCGGGTTTTGATCAGAGTGCCGCTGAGAGAGGAAATCACAGCCACAGCATCCTGTCAATGGACAAATGGCACACAGAGAGAGGGAGAGGGAGAGATGCGCATGCGCCGGTGATATCACTACACAGAAGGGAACTGATTTTAAGAAAACAAAGAAAGTAAGAAAACATCTACAAGCAGCAATCAATCAGGTTTTTTTATGCAGATTGAAATGTGATAACGTTGTGAGGGAGAGTTAACTACCACTTTATCTACTTTCAGTCTGGCCTTTTCTGGCACTTTTTGTTCCCAGGTAACAATTTGTATTTTTTGCTCGAAACTTACTTAGAACCCCCAAACATTATATATTTTTTAAAGCTGAGTCCCTAGAGAACAAATTGATGGGTTTTTTGCAACTTTTTATGTCACACGGTATTTGCGCAGCGGTTTTTCAAATACAATTTTTTGGGAGAAAAAAAACTTTTTTGAATTTGAATGCAGAAAACTTAACCCAATTTTTTTGTAAAATATAAAAGATGAAGTTATGCCGAGTAAATAAATATCAAACATGTCATGCTTTAAATTGCGTACACCCGTGCAACAGCGACAAACAACCTAAATTTTACTATTTATAGGCAGGGCTTTAAAAGCCTTTACAGGTTACCACTTTGGATTTAAAAAAGAGGTCTGGTGCTAGAGTTACTGCTCAGGATCTGACATTCACAGTAATACCTAACGTGTGCGACGATCGCTGTTTGCGTGCATGCAGGACCAAAGCGCGCTCGCCTTTGCTTGCGCGAGGACGAGGGCACTTTAATGATTTTATTATTATTATTCATTTATTTTTCTTTTTACACTTTTACTTTATTTTTATTTTTTTATCACTTTTATTGCTGTCACAAGGAATCTAAACATCATTGTGGCAGCAATAGGCATGTGACAGTTCCTTTTTATGGAGAGATCTGGGGTCTATAAGACCCCAAATCCCTCCTCTGCACTTAAGAGCATTTAAAAGCATTTAAGAACACCAAGGTATGTGTTTCTGAATGCTTTTCAAAAGATGGCACCAATGGTTTTCGGAGAAAACTGGAAGTGATGTCATCGCTACCGGGTTACTATTACAAACTGCCAATCAAAGCCTATCTCAGCTTTGTTCAGCTGTCTGGCCATCCGGGGGAGGCACTGGCTGGTCGCTCAGGTCTCCCGGTGGAAACAGGGAGACAGAGAGAGCCGCGGAAGGCGACGTCCTCTCCCCCTGCTTGTAATAGAGACTGAGCGGCTGGTGCGTCTGATTGCTATTACAAGAAACCCAACTACCCGCTCTAAAAAAAATGGTAACGGGGTGATGGCTGCAGCAGTAACCACCGAAAGTCTAGCGACGTACTGGTACATCACTGGACGGGAAGTGGTTAAAGAGGATCCTATAACGAGGGGAAAAATGTTGTTTATGCCCATTATGTATTTGTAGCCAGGTGTTTGGCTAAGAATGGAGAGTGGGAGAAACACTGGCTGCAGCTGCTCTCTGTAGTTGCTGTCCTGTGGTGCTGAACTCGTTAACAGTTATAACGGTAGGAGGAGGGAGCTGCTGAGCAGGAAGTGTTCAATAGGCAGCACTGTGGGCACTTTAGTCCAGAGGAGAGAGACTCTACTGTAATCAACAGATTTAAAAAACTGCATTTTCCAGAGAGAGATTGGCAAGAAGAGGGTAAAGAGCTGCATTTTCTTAGGCTGTAAAGGACACAGCTTCCTTTTGCCATAAGGGAGACCGGAGATTGCACATCACTGTCCAGTGTGCACCATCACTGTTGCATGTTGGTGGCCTGAGTGGGATCCAGAGTGCTGAGTTTGGGAGTGCACAATCACCAGGGTGCAGAGCAAAGATTGGACTAATCACTGTGTGTGAAATTTGCTTGTTCTCAGTTCGCGTCCACAAGAGAGGAAGAGGAGGGGACTTCAGAGGGAGAGATGGACCAGCAGATAGGGAGGAGAAGCAGGCGGAACTTACATTGCACAGGAGGGACAAAGCAAACTGCTAATGTATCAGGAGCGAGCCATCAACCATGTACAGTCACATCTGGTGCTCCCAGGACGCCGACACATGGCTCCGCAGTGTGGGCTTTTTTTAATGTGTCCGCTGCTAACAATAGTGTTGCCATCTGCAGCCTTTGCAGTCAACGCATAAGTCGCGGTAAGCCCAACAATCACCTAGGGACGACCGCCTTAAGAAGGCACCTGGACTCCCATCACCGAGCCCAGTGGGAGCAATGCCGTCAGAACCCACAAAGCCACACTCCAGGCTCTCACAGTCCAGCCTCTTCTCCTTCTCCTCTCTCCTCACAATTGTCCTCCACTCCACCTTTCATCATGCCGTCCTCACGATGTTCTGGAAAATGGCAGGCTTCCGTGGCCCAAATGTTAGAGCGTAAAAAAAATGATGACGCCGGATAACCCTCTTGCCCAACGGTTGACTGCTGGCTTGTTGGAACTGATAGCCCCGCCAACTACTGCCATATCAACTGGTGGACTCGAAGGCCTTTCGGAAATTTGTGGCTATTGGAACACCACAATGGAAGGTCCCAGGAAGGAAATTCCAGAGCTATATGGCCATGTTTAGCGGCAAGTGAATGTATCTCTGGCACACAGTGTCGGTGCCAAGATACATCTGACCACAGACACGTGGTCTAGCAAACACGGGCAGGAAAGGTATCTAACTTTTACTGCCCACTGGGTAAACCTTCTGACGGCTGTCAAGCATGTAACCCGTGGCACCCGTGTAGATTTGGTTTTACTGCCACGGATTGCATGCAGGCCTGTCTCCTCTTCTCCTCCTTCTACTCCATCCTCCCTTTCCTCCTCGGCTGACTCCTCCTTTTCTGCTGCTACCGTCTCTTCCGCTGCGCCGCCCAAGATCCCCAGAACCTATTCCACATGCCAGGTGAGACGTTGCCATGCTGTGCTGCGTCTGTTGTGCCTGGAAGCCAAGAGCCACACTGGTCCTGCACTCCTTTCAGCTTTGCATTCACAGGCAGATCAGTGGCTGACACCGCTCAATTTGACAGATGGTAAAGTGGTGTGAGACAACGGGGCCAATCTGCTGAGCGCGCTGAAACAGGGCAGAATTACACACGTGCCATGCACGGCACAAGTCCTGAACTTGGTCGTGCAGCGATTCGTTGCCAAATACCCTGGGGTCCAGGACGTCTTGCGGCAGGCCAAGAAAATCTTGGGCCATTTCAGAAGATCTTACACAGCCATGGCTCGTCTTGCTGACATTCAGCGGCGACACAACCTGCCCGTCAGGCGTCTTATTTGTGACGGCCCGACGTGATGGAACTCAACCTTGTATATGCTTGACAGGCTGCTCTAGCAGAAATGTGCAGTTAACGACCACCTGTACAAACTCTGCAGCAGGACAGGTTCTGGGGAGCTTGGGTTTTTTTCACCGCGCCAGTGGCTGCTAATGCGCGATGCATGCAGACTTCTGCGGCTATTTGATGAGATTACCAAACTAGTCAGTCACGGCCAGGGCACCATCAGTGACATTGTACCTTACGCCTTCTTTCTGGAGCGTGCATTGCATCGTGTCATTGATCAAGCCATCGAGGAGCAAGAGCAGGAAGATGAGGAAGTCTGAGACAAGTCAACAACAGGAGTCTGAAGAGAAGCCAGAGGAGGATGGTGCCGGGGCGGATGAGGAGGAGCAAGAAGAGCATGCTTTAAACCTTTCTACACCGCTTCCAGTTTAGTGCAAATAGGGGCCTTCATGCTCCAATGTTTTAGGGAGACCCCTGTATAAAAAGCATAAAGGGCAAGGACCTGTACTGGGCGGCAACGTACTTAGACCCCCGGTACAAACAAAAAATGGCGGAAATGTTACCACCACCACAGAGGGCGGTCAGAATGCAGCACTTCCAGGCCTTGCTTCGAGAAATGCTGCAATCTTCTTTTGCGTGCGCTGGCAGAGGAATTTCCTCTCACAGAGAAACAGTTGCGGGTACCAATCCAACAGCACCTGCAAGAAGAGGGCGTTTTGAAGATGTGTTGGTCACTTCTGATATGAGATCATTCTTTCAGCTGACCCATCGACAGCTGTACTCCGGATCCAGCATCAGGGAACGCCTAGACTGACAGGTGTCCAACTACATCGGGTTAACGGCCGATGTGGATGCTCTGAGGAGTGATGAACCCCTGGACTACTGGGTGGGCAGGCTTGACCTCTGGCCAGAGCTTGCACAATTTGCAATGGAACTGTTGGTTTGCCCCCCGTCCAGTGTCCTGTCCGAAAGGACGTTCAGCGCAGCAGGGGGGATCGTGACCGACAAGCGCACTCGCCTAGCTCATGACAGTGTTGAGTACCTCACATTTATGAAAATGAATGAGGCATGGATCTCTGAGGAATTCAACACATGTGACCAGTAGACCATGTTTGATCAAATTCCTCATGACAAGCCACAAATATCCGCCAGACCGCCATCCACTCATAACAATTCATGGTCCTTGTCTTCGGTAAATACAGCGGCATAAAAGGCATTTTTGGGGCCTTTCATGGCCGATAAATATTTATCCTGTCAATGCCTAATGTACCTCCAGCCACAGAATACAATGTTCTTAGCTGTCAGGTAAACGCATGTGGGCTAATTCTTGGGGCCTGGAATGAGCGACACTTTCTTCTGTATCCTGTGAATGCCTAATGTACCTTCAGCCACATAATACAACGTTCTTTGCTGTCAGGTAAATGCATGTGGGCTAATTTTTGGGGCCTGGAATGGGCGACACTTACTTATTTATCCTGTGAATGCCTAATGCACCTTCAGCCGCAGAATGCAACATTCTTTGCTGTCAGGTAAACGCATGTGGACTAATTCTTGGGGCCTGGAATGGGCGACACTTACTTCTGTATCCTGTGAATGCCTAATGTACCTCCAGCCACAGAATACAACGTTCTTTGCTGTCAGGTAAACGCATGTGGGCTAATTTTTGGGGCCTGGAATGGGCGACACATAGTTACATAGTTAGTGAGGTTGAAAAAAGACACCAGTCCATCCAGTTTAACCTATGATGTGTGTGTGTGTTTGCTGTTAACCGTACATTGTATACCCCTCTATGTTGTGGTCTTTAAGGTGCCCATCTAATAGTTTTTTGAAACTATCAATGCTCCTTGCTGATACCACTGTTTGCGGAGGAGAATTCCACATCCTTACTGCTCTCACAGGGAAGAACCCCCTGCGTATTTTAAGGTTAAACTGCCTTTCCTCTAGTTTTAGTGAGTGGCCATGTGTCTTATTGTATTTCCTTTCTCTGAATAGGTTTTTCCATATGCTAGGGTTGCCAGTACAATATTTGTACATTGATATCATATCCCCCCTCAATCGTCTCTTCTCCAGAGAGAATAGGTTCAGTGCTTGTAGTCTTTCCTCATTGCTGATGTCCTCCATTCCCCTAATTATTTTTGTTGCCCTTCTCTGGACTTTCTCCAGTTCCAGCACATCCTTCCTGAGGACCGGTGCCCAGAACTGAACAGCATACTCCAGATGTGGCCGGACCAGAGTCTTGTAGAGTGGGAGAATAATCTCTTTATTTCTGGAGTCAATCCCCTTTTTTATACATCGCAGTATTCTGTTGGCTTTGCTTGCAGCGGCTTGGCATTGCATGCCACTGCCAAGCCTGTTGTCTACCAGTACCCCCAGGTCCTTTTCCATCCTAGACTCACCCAGAGGTTCCCCCCTAGTGAGTAGCTTGCTTTCTGGTTTCTGGCACCCAGGTGCATTACTTTACATTTTTCAACATAAAACCTCATCTGCCATGTAGTTGCCCACCCCATAATTTTGTTCAGGTACGCTTGTAAGGTTTCCACATCCTATCCAGAAGATATTGGCCTGCTTAGTTTAGTATCATCCGCAAATACTGAGATTTTACTTGATATCCCCTCCTCTAGATCATTTATGAATAAATTAAACAGGATTGGGCCCAGGACAGAACCCTGGGGGACCCCGCTTTCCACACCCGCCCAATCTGAGTACTCCCCATTAATCACCACCCTTTGCAACCTCCCCTGGAGCCAGTTCTCTATCCAGGTACTCACCTTATGGTCCATACCTACCTTCCTTAGTTTGAACAGGAAGCGTTTGTGGGGAACGGTGTCAAAGGCCTTTGCGAAATCCAGGTACACCACATCCACAGGCTTACCTTTATCTAGGTGGCAGCTTACTTCATCATAGAAGGTTAATAGATTGGTTTGGCAAGAACGATTTTTCATGAATCCATGCTGATTACTACTAATAATACAGTTTTCATTACTAAAGTCTTGTATGTGGTCCCTTAACATCCCCTCCAAAATCTTGCAGACTACTGATGTAAGGCTGACCGGCCTATAGTTACCCGGGCTATATCTCGGCCCCTTTTTAAATATTGGTACCACGTTTGCTTTTTTCCAATCAGCTGGCACCATACCCGTCTGTAAACTATCCTTAAGGATCCATAATAATGATAATAATGGTCTGGCAATCACCTGGCTGAGCTCTTTAAGAACCCTCGGGTGCAAGCCATCCGGTCCCGGTGATTTATTTATGTTAACTTTCTCTAGTTTAGTTCTAAGTCTATCTTCTGTTAGCCATGGTGGTATTTCCTGAGGTGTGTTGTTTAGTTTGGCCTTACAAGCTGGGTTAGTGTAGCCCCCCAATTCTTTTGTGAAGACTGAAGAGAAGAAATTATTTAACACTACCACCTTTTCCCTGTCCTCTGTGGCCAAAACTCCCTTATCGTCTTTTATGGGGCCAATGTGTTCTGGCCTCGCTTTCTTACTGTTTATATACTTAAAGAACTTCTTGGGGTTCTTTTTACTCTCTTCCGCCATATGTCTCTCGTGTTCTATTTTAGCCGCCCTGATTTCGTCTTTACATTTCTTATTACACTCTTTGTAATACTTGAATGCTGCCAATGACCCCTCAGTCTTGTATTTTTTGAAGGCCTTTCCTTTAGCATTAATATGCATTTTTATGTTGGAGTTTAGCCACCCAGGGTTTAGTTTTGCTCTTTTAAATGTATTTCCCTTTGGAATACACTGGTCAATCCCTTTGTTAAGTATGCTTTTGAAGCACTCCTATTTTTCCTCCGTGTTCTTTCCAAGGGTTCTATCCCATTTGATATTTTCTAGCAGAGAGCGCAGTTTTGGGAAATTGGCTCTTTTGAAATTCAGTGTCCTTATATTGCCCTTGTGTTTACTATTACTATAATTAATACTGAAACTAATTGACCTATGGTCACTGTTTCCTAAGTTGTCCCGTATTTCTATAACACTTACTTCTGTATCCTGTGAATGCCTAATGTACCTCCAGCCACAGAAGACAATGTTCTTTGCTGTCAGGTGAACACCTGTTGGCTAATTTTTGGGGCCTGTACTGGCCGAAACGTAGTTCTTTATCCTGTGAATGCCAAATTTTTCAGACTGGAATTGAAAATCAATGGGTCTGTAAACGTTCCGCCAAATTGTGGAATGGATGCGGACCCATTTTACAGACATGTGAATGGACCCTATATGTATTTGACATGTACTGTATTTACTGGCTGCTGTCAGTTCTGGCTGATTTCGAAAAAAAAATATATATATTTTTTTGCTGAAAAAAAAAAAACATTTATGGCAACTTTTCCAATAGCAATACTTCTGTTATGGCAGTGTCCATGTTGTGTGACTATTTGTGCACAGCTAGTAAGTATTTTGTGGCTGCAAATATGACCTGAAGGTTTTTAAAGTTCGCCTGCCATTAAAGTCAATGGGGCCCGCCGCGAATTTGCGGTTCGTGAACATTTGAGAAAGTTTGCGGATAACGTTCGCGAACCGCCCCGACCGAGGTTCGTCCATCCCTAATGATGAGCTGCAATATAGCTGGGATTAGTGAGCTGCTGCTTTGAGGGTTTACTATCTGCTGCTAGAGAGAGAGAATGAGCTCTTTAAGAACTGACAATACAGCCATCTAGTAGCCTTATTTAGGCTTGACTGGGACTATTCTCATGTGCACCAGTGGTACAATTGGGCCCCAATGCTAGCCAACTGAAGAGTTGGGACTAAAGACTATCCCTTTACAGCTGCTACACAGGGATCTTCACTTATTGCTTATGTTAAGGGGTACCTCTCAAGGGACATTGCACCATATCCTAACAATTCTTCTAAAGCGCACTCTATTATTATTATTCACATAGCAGTTAATGGTAACTTGCACTGCTTATTGCTGATCTTGCTGATTTATGGGTTGATGCCAGTCTAGTGGTACAGAACTCTAAATCTAAATCCTTTCAGCCTAAAGATCACATTGTTTAGCAGAATTTGTCTGAATCTTTCCTATGTGTGCTCATTTATGCTCAAACCCCCATTTACTCTAATCCATACCAATACACTGAGTTCCTTTACCACTAAACTGTGTTGTTTTTATATCCACACTCCTATAAGTGCACACAGTAACTTTTTTCAACCAGGTGTGCCAGAGAGGTTTATGTTTTTCTTGGAGTTGAGGTGCAGAACAGACCAAAATTACTAAGTGGCTCCTTCAGGGGAAGCACTACATGTTTATCATTTGAAACATCAATTTGTTTCATGTAATAAAGTGGATGGTTTAAGCTGACCCTCCATGGACACGGATGATGTCCCCATGCACCCTGGGAGAACTCAGAACTTGAAATCCCATGAGAGGCTTTGTAAAGGAGCCTTTGTCAGTCAGTATATGTAGGCCTAGAATGTGGGTGTAACATCATATGTCAGTTTTTCCCTAAGCCCTTCTCCTAAGTAGGGATGATCGAACTTTTCAAAAGTTTGGTTCGACCAGAACACCCGAACTTCACGAAAGTTCGGCCCGGATTTCAGAACCCCATTGAAATCAATGGGACCCGAACTTCGGTAATCAAAAAACACCATTTTGAAGCCCTAAAACCCAATAAATGCCCCTAAAAAGTGCCTAGGGTTCTGGGTCATGCCCCAGGGACTATTAATCACACAAAAAAAAGTTCTTAAAAATTGTCGTTTTTGATAGAGAGCCAATTATTGAAAAAAAAATGAGATTTCTTTGGATTTAGTGTCGGGGGGGGGGGGGGGTCTAAAAAGTGTACCTGTGAAGTTTCAGCTCTGTAGCATGTCCAGAACCAGAATTATAGCATACCAAACCTTCAAAAATGACTTTTTTGCTTAACCGCGCCTTTCTTTTGCTCCTAATCAACTGCACAGCCAATGTGTATGATGGGGACATAATGCAGTGCACTGGGAACAATATTAGAGTTTTTTTGGAAAAAGGTGCTGTCTCTTTAAATGTGCATATAATTAAAGGGTGTATTTTCACAATGGGGCTATTACCAAATGTTTTCAAGAAGTCAAAAGATGTATGTAGATGCACTTTATTTCATGTAAAATGGTGTTTGGTGCACTTTAACTTGAATTCTCACAAGAAACAGACATATATGCACGGATACATTGAGGGTTAGGGTTAGGGGCCACAATGTAGTGCAGAGTGAACAAGATTAGAGATGTTTTGGATGAATACTGTTGTCTCTTGACTTTGAATAGAAGTAAAGGATGCTTAAAAATTGGGCCTTTGGTGGTGCCGACTATGCCTTGACATCATAATCCTATGAAAGTGCTGGTCATGAAGGCAATAATAAGGAACAAAATTGCAATGATATGCATCTGTGTGACAGGTGTGCAAAAATTGTTGTTTGGGTGTTGGCGGAGCCATACCACTGTAACCCCAAAGAGCTGGTGTTGAAGAAGGCGTAAAAATTATGAAGGTGTGCACCTGTGGAACAGGTGCGCAAACATGGTATTTTTGGTGTTGGCGTAGCCTCCCCACCGTAACCCCAAAGAGCTGGTGTTGAAGGAGGCCCAAAAATTAATAAGGTGTGCACCTGTGGAGCAGGTGCGCAAACATGGTATTTTTTGTTTAGCGTAGCCTCCCCACCGTAACCCCAAAGAGCTGGTGTTGAAGGAGGCCCAAAAATTATAAAGGCGTGCACCTGTGGAGCAGGTGCGCAAACATGGTATTTTTGGTGTTGGCGGAGCCTCCCCACCATAACCCCAAAGAGCTGGTGTTGAAGGAGGCCCAAAAATTATAAAGGTGTGCACCTGTGGAACAGGTGCGCAAACATGGTATTTTTTGTTTAGCGTAGCCTCCCCACCGTAACCCCAAAGAGCTGGTGTTGAAGGAGGCCCAAAAATTATAAAGGTGTGCACCTGTGGAACAGGTGTGCAAACATGCTATTTTTGTTGTTATAACCAAAATGAGGTTCTGTGAACCTAAACAGGTTTAAACTGAGGCTCAGCAGCCACATCGCAACAATAGCCTAGTCTACAAGGTCTGCATCAGGTGCATCAAAGCTTGATATCCACGACTGATTCATTTTAATGAATGTCAAACGGTCGAGAGTCGGTGGAGAGTCTCGTTCGATGGTCTGTGACGAATCCTCCTGCTGCGCTGAATGCCCGTTCCGATAGGACACTGCAAGCAGGGCAGGCCAACAACTCCATGGCATACTGGGCCAGTTCTGGCCAGTGGTCTAATCTTAAGACCCAGTATGCCAGTGGATCGGCTTCGTCACATGAAAAGCCCTCTGTGTCACTTTGTGCCCTGACGTAATCGTCCACCATGTGATGCAGACGCTGTCAATGCGATGTGGCAGCTAAGAGGCCTGGGTGGTGAGGACTAAAAAAACACCGAAAGGCATCCGTCAACCACACGCCTTCTCCAACGCTCCTCTTGTGACCAGCAGTAGAGTCTATGGTAGGTTGTCCCCGCCCCTGCACCCTACGGGAGTCGGGGAACGTGTTCACCAGAATCCTCTTGAGACTGTCCTCAAGGGATTTGATCCTGTGGACTCTCTGGGTGGATGGGAAAAGCTCAGAGACTTTTGACTTGTACCGGTGGTCAAGTAGGGTGGCTAACCAATAGTGGTCAGTCTGTTTAATGGCCTTGATTCTGGGGTCCTTTCGCAGGCTCTGAAGCATGATGTTTGCCATGCGTCGTAAATTAGCAAAGGCCTCAGAAGCTGACTCCTCATGGGCATTCAAAACGACATTATCTTGAACGGGCTCCTCCTCCTCCCAGCTACGCACTACTCCAAAGTGTGCCGAGGGAGTCAAACTAGGCCTTGCAGATTGCTGCATGTCTTCCTCCTCCTCAAAGCCTGCAAAAGTTGCTGAAGAATCGTCCTCCTCCTCCTCCTCTTCCACCCCTGGATCCTGCTTGGGCCTCTGGGAGCTAGGCATAATGGGGTCAGGATAAAGGGGGCCTTGAGAAGCAAGGAAGTCCTCCTCTTCCTCCTGCTGCTCTGCCTCCAGTGCCCTGTCCATAATGCCACGCAGAGTGTGCTCCAACAAAAACAGCACCGGTAGGGTGTTACTGATGCATGCGTTGTCCCGGCTGACCATCCTTGTGGCCTCCTCAAATGGCGAGAGGACAGTGCATGCATCCTTAATCAAAAGCCACTGCCGTGGTGAAAAGAAGCCCAGGCGCGCAGAGCCAGTGCTGGTGCCGTACTCGCAGAGATATTCATTGAGGTCCCTCTGCTGCGTGTACAGGCGCTGCAGCATAGCCAAGGTGGAGTTCTAGCGGGTGGGCATGTCACAAACGAGGCGGTGTACCGGCAGGTGAAACTCGCGCTGCACTTCGGCCAAATGTGCAGTGGCACTGTACGACCGCCTGAAGTGACTGCACACCCTTCTTGCCATCCTTAGCACATCCTGCATTCCAGGGTACGAGTTCAAAAACCGCTGTACCACGAGATTCAGGACATGTGCCAGGCATGGCACATGGGTCAACTTCCCTGACGAAGGGCGGCCAGGAGGTTTGACCCATTATCGGTAACCACCATCCCTGGCTGCAGCTGGCGTGGTGTCAACCACCTCTGGGCCTGTGCCTGCAGAGCCCCAAGAATCTCAGGGGCAGTGTGCTGCCTGTCCCCTAGACACACAAGCTGCAGCACTGCGTGACACCTTTTGGCCTGAGACATAGAATAGCCCTTTGAACGCTTATGTGGTACCTCATCATATTCAAAGGACCATTCTGCAGAGGAGGGCATGGAGGAGGTAGAGGAGGAGGAGCATACATGGTCGCAACTGCAAGATTATTCATATATTTGTAAACTGTATATACTGAACTATGCCCCTCTTTTGGGACTTATTTTGTATGTGGTTACTTTTTCAGGAATATATGCAGATTCCCTGAGGAAGATTCATGTATTATACTACATTTTGAAACGCGTTGGATTCTGCTGTAACCTGTGACTGTATTGTATAAATGTCCATGCATACTGTCTAACATATGTTCTTTTTGTTTTGATGGTTTTTTAATTATTTCACTTCCTTTAAATAAAAGACACGTTTTATTCATAAATCTCTGTCATGAGAGTCAAATATAGTTACCTTTAAAGTCCCAACCATTCCTCAAGGGGGTTTTTTGTCACTAAGTAATGCCGACTTGGCACCTGCCACTGTGGAACTGCACATTTTGCAAAGTCACGGAAGGGAGCAGACTCTACCAGGTTAAATGGTAACAGTTGCAGAGCCAGTAGTTTTGCCAAACTACTGTTTAGACCCTGGGCATGTGGGTGGCGGGGAGTATACATTTTTTTTCGTTCCAGCATGTGTGGAATCTAAATTTGGCGTCTAGATGTTACAGCTGGTGGTGTGCTGGAGGTAGATGCGACACTGCCTGCTATATCATCATCCCTGTCAGTGGAGGCTGCCAACAGGTGACGAGTGACTATAGCAGGGCCAGGAACAGACTGATGTGCAGGTAGAGCACGAGGAGGAGCGCGAGGAGGACTAGGAGGCCGACTGACCGATCTTTGGCCCTTTTGTGGGTTCTTCAAATGCTCCTGCCAACGGGCCAAGTGGTGGGTTGTCAAATGCCTGTTTAGGCAGCTTGTACCAAGGTGGTTGACATTTTTGCCACGTTTTATACCCTTCTGACAAATCTTGCAGATCGCAACTGTTCGGTCTGCATGGGATGTCTCAAAAAAGGCCCAGCAAGAAGAGGTGTGTATAGTAGCCCGGGAGACAACAGGTGTGGCCTTAGATGGAGCGGGCCCTCTGCTCTCCCCTCTTGCTTGCTCTGCCTCCTCCTCAACCTCAGACCCAACATCAGACTCCATCAAGGACTGAGCATCAGATGTGGCCCGGGAGACAACAGGTGCGGCCTTAGATGGAGTGGGCCGTCTGCTCTCCCCTCTTGCTTGCTCTGCCTCCTCCTCAACCTCAGACCCAACATCAGACTCCATAAAGGACTGAGCATCGGGCTGGAGTAGATGGCCGAAACTGTGGTCAAACAGCTCAGCTGACTCCTCTGCCATGTCTGAAGTTGGGTCTAAGGGAGGACGTGAGGTGGACATGGACTCATCTGTATTTGTTCTGCCAACTGCAGAAGACTGACCACTTTTCTCTGCCTGGGTCACTGTAGTTGCAGATGATGCCGATGATGAGGGTTTGGTCATATAGTCCACCATCTCCTGTACGTACTGTGGACGTATAGCTTGGCCACTGCCGGAGAACAATCCAAATGGTGGCCTGGCTGAGGAATGACCACCACGTCCACCCCTGCCTCTAGACACCCTAGAAGCTGTGCCCCTTTCCGCAGCAGGGCCACGTATGCCTTTTCTTGGTCTACCTGGCATATTTGTCACTGAGGCTTGGCAACTCTGTACACTGCTATGCGACCCACAGTTGTCGCTGAATACAGCACAGCAGATGCGTGTCACGCGCAGTAGCAAAGTCTTTTGCACAGTGGACCTAATGCTTTGAAGAACAGGCGTTAAGTTGTCACTGAGGCCTTGGCAACTCTGTGCGGTGAAAAACGCACACTGCTATGCGACCCACAGTTGTCGCTGAATACAGCACAGCAGATGCATGTCACGCACAGTTGCAAAGTCTTTTGCACAGTGGACCTAACGCTTTGAAGAACAGGCGTTAAGTTGTCACTGAGGCCTTGGCAACTCTGTGCGGTGAAAAACGCACACTGCTATGCGACCCACAGTTGTCGCTGAATACAGCACAGCAGATGCGTGTCACGCACAGTTGCAAAGCCTTTTGCACAGTGGAGCTAACGCTTTCAAGAACAGGCGTTAAGTTGTCACTGAGGCAATGTATTTTGCTGCCTAGCAAGCACGTAAGCTAGCAAGCTGTAGATATATCAGCACTGTGCAACGTGCTCACTACACAGAACCCTCACACTTTCACTTTCCCTACAGAAACTTGATTATTACATCTAACTACTGTGGTACAAAGTTCCCTAACTACACTAGATATCCCTTTCCTCACACTAAATAAAAAGCTCCATACAGCAGAAGACTGACACTGTCCCTTAAAATTTTTTATTTATTTTTTTCTAACTCAAAAAACCAGCACAATCGCTGTATTTCTAACTACACTGACTGGCTGTAAGCTGAATGCAATTCTGCTATATGGAGCTTTAGAACCACTCGTCTATGTAGAAAATGTAGTGTAGCAAAGCAGGAGTAAGAGAAATCTTCCACTCTCTTCAACAGGCTATGTATCCCTGGGGTAGGGTTTAGGCGGGGCTATCTTATATACTGTGGGGCGTATTCACTCCTGATTGGCCTCTGGTCCCCGTAGTCACTCCAATCACGTTCCTAGGAGACTCCTGCCCCCTCATTGGCTTTTGCTGACGTTTCTGGGCCAATCATGGGCTTTTAAAGCCCAGTTCCTGTCCCAGTGCATTTTGGGCGGTTCTGGTGGCCGAATTCCAAACTTTTACCGCAAAAAGTTCGGAATTCGGCCGAATTTCGAACACCCAATGTTCGGGTCGAACCGATGGTCGACCCGAACCGTTCGATCATCCCTAGTCCTCACCACACACTCTGTCAGTGTGAGCCGAGGAGAGCCGATAAATGGCACTTTCTTATTTACATGTAACCAGCTGTGATTGGACACAGCCCATCACATGGGCAAATAGCTGCATCATCGGCTCTTTACTGAAATCGGGGTCTCTCCGTGTCTTAGGAAAACAGCGCGACTGCGATCCCGAGCAAGAGCGGCGGTCCTGGGGCACCATCCTAGGACATCATCCCAGAACAAGAGTACTTTCCGCCCACCGTCATTTTACTATACGGAAGTGGCTAAAGTGACACTGATATAGTGTCTTCACTGTTTTTCTTACATTGTGTTGTTGTCTTTGTAAGAGGATTCACATATACAGTATCTCACTAAAAGTGAGTACACCCCTCACATTTTTGTAAATATTTTATTATATATTTTTATGTGATACAACTGAAGAAATGACACTTTGCTACAATGTAAAGTAGTGAGTGTACAACTTGTATAACAGTGTAAATTTGCTGTCCCCTCAAAATAACTCAACACACAGCCATTAATGTCTAAACCGCTGGCAACAAAAGTGAGTAGAGCCCACAGTTTGAGTTAAAATGTCCAAATTGGGCCCAGAGTGTCAATATTTTTTGTGGCCACCGTTATTTTACGGAACTGCCCTAATCCTTTTTGGCATGGAGTTCACCAGAGCGTCACAGGTTGCCCCTGGAGTCGGAGTCCTCTTCCACTCCTCCATGATGAAATCACAGAGCAGGTGGATGTTGGAGACCTTGCGCTCCTCCACCTTCCATTTGAGGATGCCCCGCAGACGCTCAATAAGGTTTAGGTCTGGAGACATGCTTGGTCAGTCCATCACCTTTACCCTCAGCTTCTTTAGCAAGTGAGTGGTCATCTTGGAGGTGTGTTTGGGGTCGTTATCATGTTGGAATACTGCCCTGCGGCCCAGTCTCCGAAGGGAGGGGATCATGCTCCGCTTCAGTATGTCACAGTACATGTGGCATTCATGGTTCCCTCAATGAATTGTAACTCTCCAGCTCCCCGGTGCCGGCAGCACTCATGCAGCCCCAGACGATGACACTCCCACCACCATGCTTGACTATAGGAAAGACACGCTTGTCTTTGTACTCCTCACCTGGTTGCCGCCACACACGCTTGACACCATCTGAATCAAAAAAGTTTATCTTGGTCTCATCAGACCACAGGACATGGTTCCAGTAATCCATAGTAATCTTACTCTGCTTGTCTTCAGCAAATTGTTTGCAGGCTTTCTTGTGCATCATTTTTGGAAGAGACTTCCTTCTGGGACGACAGCCATGCAGACCAATTTTATGCAGTGTGGGGTGTGTTGTCTGAGCACTGACAGGCTGACCCCCACCCCTTCAACCTCTGCAGCAATGCTGGAAGCACTCATACATCTCGTTCCTAAAGACAAGCTTTGGATATGACGCTGAGCATGTGCTCTCAACTTCTTTGGTCGACCATGGCGAGACCTGTTCTGAGTGGAACCTGTCCTGTTAAACCGCTGTATGGTCTTGGCCACCTTGCTGCAGCTCAGTTTCAGGGTCTTGGCAATCTTCTCATAGCCTAGGCCATCTTTATGTAGAGAAACAATTTTTTTTTTCAGATCCTCAGAGAGTTCTTTGCCATGAGGTGCCATGTTGAGAGTGATAGTTACATAGTTACATAGTTTGTGAGGTTGAAAAAAAAGACATCAGTCCATCCAGTTCAACCTATGATGTGTGTGTTTGATGTTAACCATACCTTGTGTACCCCCTTATGTTGTGGTCTTTAAGGTGCCGATCTAATAGTTTTTTTAACCACTTAAGCCCCAGAAGATTTTACCCCCTTCCTGACCAGGGGGCTTTATGAGATTTTTTACTGCGTGACTTTAACGGACAATTGCGCGGTCGTGCGACGCTGTACCTAAACTAATTTCACTACCTTTTTTTCCCACAAACAGAGCTTTCTTTTGGTGGTATTTGATCACCTGTGCGATTTTTTGATCATGCGCTATAAACAAAAAAAGAGCGTAAATTTTGCAAAAATAACAATATTTTTCACTTTTTTTATATGAAATTTCCCCCAAAAAAATGTAAAAATCAAAAAAATTTTTAACATTTTCGGCCAATTTGTTTTATGCTACATATGTTTGGTAAAAAAAATCGCAAAAAGCGTATTTTGATTGGTTTGCGCAAAAGTTATCGCGTTTACTAACAAAGGGAAAGATTTTTGTCATTTTTTGTGTTTTTTTTTTAACGAGTAATGGCGGCGATCTGCGATTTTTTTTGCGGTACTGCGACATTGCGGCGGACTGACATTTTTGACACTTTTGGGGGTACCAGTGACATTACTGCAGTAATCAGTGCTATACATATGCACTGTTACTGCAAAAATGACACTGGCAGGGAAGGGGTTAACTGTATTGGAGAGGGAGGGGTTAAGTGTGTCCTAGGGGCGTGTTTCTTACTGTAGTGGGACAGGTCTAATATTGTAAAAACAGAGATCAATGGTTCTACATAGTAGAACCGTCTGATCTCCATTTTTACACAGGGGAGAATGACAGGCGGCTTGTTTACATAAGCCGCCCGCCTTTCTCCCGCTCTACCGACGATCGTAGTGTGACCGGCGGACATCGGGTCCGCCGGTCACACGCCCGCACTCCTCTGTGAACGAGCCGAGGCGGGCGCGCGTTCGCCCTCTATTGGCTCAAAACCCGGTGACAGGCGAGCGACGTAGACCTACGTCACTCTGCCTGGCCGGGGCTGACTGCCGCAGTAAATATACTGTGCGCAGTCGGCAAGTGGTTAAGCTATCGATGCTCCCTGCTGATATTAGTGCTTGTGGAAAAGAATTCCACATCCTTACTGCTCTGACAGTAAAGAACCCCTTACGGATTTTAAGATTAAACCATTTTTCCTCTAGTTTTAGTGAGTGACCACGTGTCTTATTGTATTCCCTTTCTCTGAAAAGTTTGTTCCTTATGCTAGGGTCATCACCAGTACAATATTTGTACATTGATATCATATCCCCCCTCAAGCGTCTCTTCTCCAGAGAGAATAAGTTCAGTGCTTGTAGTCTTTGCTCATAGCTTAGATCCTCCATTCCCCTAATTATTTTTGTTGCCCTTCTCTGGACTCTCTCCAGTTCCAGCACATCCTTTCTGAGGACCGGTGCCCAGAACTGGACGGAATACTCCAGATGTGGCCGGACCAGAGTCTTGTAGAGTGGGAGAATAATCTCTTTATTTCTGGAGTGAATCCCCTTTTTTATACATGCCAGTATTTTGTTGGCTTTGCTTGAAGCGGTTTGGCATTGCATGCCACTGCCAAGCCTGTTGTCCACTAGGACCCCCAGGTCCTTTTCCATCTTAGATTCACCCAGAGGTTCCCCCCCCCTAGTGAGTAGCTTGCTCTCGTGTTTCTGACGCCCAAGTGCATTACTTTACATTTTTCAACATTAAACCTCATCTGCCATGTAGTTGCCCACCCCGTTATTTTGTTCAGGTCTGCTTGTAAGGTTTCCGCATCCTGCATAGGAGATATCGGCAAGCTTAGTTTAGTATCATCCGCAAATACTGAGATTGTGCTAGATATCCCCTCCTCTAGATCGTTTATGAATAAATTAAACAGGATTGGTCCCAGGACAGAACCTTGGGACCATAACACCAAATTTGGTGATAACAGCAAATTTAACACATCTTCTCCCCATTCACACCTGAGACCTTGTAACACTAACGTGTCACATGGCACAGGGGAGGGAAAATGGCTAATTGGGCCAAATTTGGACATTTTCACTTAGGAGTGTACTCACTTTTGTTGCCAGCAGTTTAGACAATAATGGTTGTGTGTTGAGTTATTTTGAGGGGACAGCAAATTTACACTGTTAGGCCTCTTGCACACGATACTCCTGTTTGAGCATCTTGCAGCTTGAAAAAGCTCAGTATAGCCTTTTTTTTTTTTTTCTGAGCTAAAATACAGCCCATTAATTGTAATGTGCCTGTGCACACAGGGGTGTAAACAAGTGCTGTGCTTTCTTCAGTAAGAACAAAATAGCAAAAATCTGCATTTTTGGTCGGTAATTTAAGCCTCAATGCACGCAAATACGCACAAATATGCGCGAATACGTGCAAATACATACAAAAAAAAAAACGTATGGAAATAGTAGAACAGGAGTTACAGGAGTATTGTGTGCAAGAGGCCAAAGGGAGATTCTCAAACAGGAGTATCGTGTGTAAGAGGCCTTATACAAGCTATACACTCACTACTTTACATTGTAGCAAAGTGTCATTTCTTCAGTGTTGTCACATGAATAAATATAATAAAATATTTACAAAAATATGCGGGGTGTACTCACTTTTGTGAGATACTGAAGCACCGGTATTGTTATTTTTCTGCTCCTCAGGGGTAGCGCTGTACCACTACAGTTTATTTTACCACTTGTCTACAGTGCACTTTGACCCCCTTCCTGCCCAGACCGATTTTCAGCTTTCAGCGCTCTCACACTTTGAATGACAATTACTCAGTCATGCAACACTGTACCCATAAAAAATTTGTGTCCTTTTCTTCACACCAATAGAGCTTGCTTTTGATGGTATTTAATCACTACTGGGTTTTTTATTTTTTGTGCTATAAATAAAAAAAGACTGAAAATATTGTGAAAAAACACATTTTTCTTTGTTTCTGTCATAAAATTTTGCAAATTAGTAATTTTTCTTCACAAATTTTGGCAAAAAATTTATACTGCTACTTATCTTTGGTAAAAATAACCCAAATAAGTATATATTATTTGGTCTTTGTGAAAGTTCTAGAGTCCACAAGTTATGGTGCTAATCATTGAAAATTGATCACACTTGACCACACCTGATGTACTGAAGGCCTATCTCATTTCTTGAGACACTAAAAAGTCAAGAAAGTACAAATACCCCCCAAATGACCCCTTTTTGGAAAGTAGACATTCCAAGGTATTTAATAAGGGGCATGGTGAGTTTTTTGAACTTGTAATTTTTTCCCACAATTCTTTGCAAAATTAAGATTTTTTTTATTATTTTTACAAATTGACGTATTAACAGGTTATTTCTCTCACACAGCATATGTATACTTGCAACTACACCCCAAAACACATTCTACTACTCCTCCTGAGTATGTCGATACCACATGTGTGAGACTTTTTCACTGCCTAGCCATAGACAGAGGCCCAACATCCAAGTAGCACAGTCCGGCATTCTAGGAGCTTACACATATAATTTCCTGACAACTTATCGCACTTTTGAAGGCCCTGGAGCACCAGGACAATGGAAACCCCCATAAAATGACCCCATTTTGGAAAGCAAACACCCCAACGTATAATTTTTGAGGCATAATGAGTCTTGTGAACGTGTCATTTTTTTCCATAAGTTTTTGGAAACTGTGGAAAGAAAATGAAAATGCATTTTTTTTACACAAAGTTGTCCATTTATGAAATATTTCCAACACAGCATGTATATAGCAAAAATTGCACCCTAAAATACATTCTGCTACTTCTCCTGATTATGTCAATACCACATGTGTGAGATTTTTTTCACAGCCTGGCCACATACAGAGGCCTAACATCCAAGTAGCACCGTCCAGCATTCTAGGAGCATAAATTACACATATAATTTCCTGACAACCTATCGCACTTTTGAAGGCCCTGGAGCACCAGAACAATGGAAACCCCCATAAAATGACCCCATTTTGGAAAGCAAACAGCCCAACATATAATTTTTGAGGCATAATGAGTCTTTTGAATATGTCATTTTTTTTCCACAAGTTTTTGGAAAATGTGTAAAGAAAATGAAACGCATTTTTTTTTTTACACAAAGCTGTCCATTTATGCAATATTTCTAACACATAGCATGTACATAGCAAAAATTGCACCCCAAAATACATTCTGCTATTCCTCCTGAGTATGGTGATACCACATGTGTAACACTTTTACACAGCCTGGCCACATACAGAGGCCCAACATCCAAGTAGCTGCTGTACATCCTTTTTGACATGCTGGCTGTGATGGGCTGTGCGACGGGTGACGGTTCACCACGGATGATCACTGATGGGTGGCAGGTGATGATGACTGATGGGGTGACAGGTGACGGTCACTGATGGGGTGACAGGTGATGATGACTGATGGGGTGACAGGTGACGGTCACTGATGGGGTGACAGATGACGATCACTGATGGGGTGACAGGTGACGAGGACTGATGGGTTGACAGGTGAAGAGGACTGATGGAGTGACAGATGACGATGACTGATGGGGTGGCAGGTGACGGTCACTGATGGGGTGACAGGTGACGATGACTGATGGGGTGACAGATGACGGTCACTGATGGGGTGACAGATGACGATTGATGGGGTAACAGGTGACGATCACTGATGGGGTGACAAGTGACAATGATTGATGGGGTGACAGATGACGATGACTGATGGGGTGACAAGTGATGGTGATTGATGGGGTGACAGGTGACGGGCGACGGTCACCGATGGGTGACAGGTGACGGGTGATGGTGCACGGCGGTACTGATGGCAGTCTCTGGTGACCGGTGAACTTTAGGCTACGTTCACATGTGAGCGTAGCGATCGCGGGCAGAATCACTGCGATTCTGCCCGCGATCCGGAAATCACTGCAAATCGCGGGGCGCCTGTGCGTTGCCCGTGATTTGCAATAGCACCCCAAACGCTGTGCGATGTTGCAGCGATTTCCGCCTGCCGAATCGCGGTAACATCGCGCAAACAACGCATGACACCCAAAGAAGCTCTTGTACCTTTTTTGGGCGTCATGCGATGTTTGCGCGATGTTACTACGATTCGGCAGGCGGAAATCGCTGCAACATTGCACAGCGTTTGGGGTGCTATTGCAAATCACGGGCAACGCACAGGCGCCCCGCGATTTGCAATGATTTCCGGATCGCAGGTGAACGTAGCCTTATGGGTGGCAATTTCTGGGCACTGATGAGGTGACTGTTGGGTGACAGATGCAATTGGCGGGGGGGGACTCAGGACAGTGTGGGGACATTTATTGGTGTGCTTTTACTTTGACAGTTATACAGAGGAGTAACTCACTGTGTCTGGCTCTTTTCTCCTCACACTGGAAACTGTGTGAGGGGAGAAGAGCTAGTAACAGTGAGTTACTGCTCTGTGTTTACATTTTGTGATCGGCTGTGAATGGATTCACAGCCAATCACATAGTAAACAGTCACTGTCAGTGACTGTTTACTACTGCCGGTGACTAGCTGTGTTCCTAGGGAACACAGAGCCACCAACATGACCGCGCTGCGCGCTCCCGATCGCGCATGCGCGGTCTTCTCCTGGGCTCCTCTATTATGATCGGCTGTGTGATTAGATCACAGCCGATCACGTGGGAAACAGCAATGCCCATTGGCTGTTTCCCCCCTGCCGGTGACACGCTGTGTCTCGGGGACACGCCGACACCGACAGTGCTCACCGCCGCTCTTCCCCGATCATCGGGGAATCGAGTGTGGAGATCCGTCCACTTGTGTAAACAAAGCGGGCGGGTCTCTTAAGTGACAGGCAGGGTCAGATTGCAGGATTCAGCATAGCTGAACCTGCGATCTGTGCCTGTGTCACACAGTCCCCCTCCCCCCACACACGTTAGCAAGCACCAGGCATACATTAACCCCTTGATCACCAATAAAAGTTAACCCCTTCCCTGCCAGTGTCATTTTTAAAGTAACAGTGCATATTTATAGCACTGATTACTGTAGGAATGTCACTGGTACCCCTCAAAAGTATCAAAAATGTCAGTCAAGGGTCCGATCTGTCCGCCGCAATGTCGCAGTCCCGCAAAAAAATTGCAGATCGCCGCCATTACTCGTTAAAACAAAAAACAATAAAAATGACAAAAATCTTTCCCTTGGTTAGTAAACGCAATAACTTTTGCGCAAACCAATCAAAATAGTTTTATTGCAATTTTTTTACCAAAAATATGTAGCATAAAACAAATTGGCGTGAAATTATAAAAAAATTAGATTTTTAAATTTTTTGGGGGGGGGAATTTCATAAAAAAAATGTGAAAATATTGTTATTTTTGCAAAATTTTCGCTCTTTTTTTGTTTATAGCGCATGATCAAAAAAATCGCACAGGTGATCAAATACAACCAAAAGAAAGCTCTGTTTGTGGGGAAAAAAGGACGTAAATTTCGTACCTTCGGTGGTAAAGTGGTTAAAATTCAAAACTGTGCTTTTTTGGTTCAACGGATGTCAATAGAGAAGTGTCAAGTTGAAGATGTCAAGGTGAAAAGCATGTAGTGCGTCTTGCTGCGATTTGCATTTTTATTCTGCTCAACAACAAAATGGCCAAGAAAAAGCATAAAAAATCCTAATAACTGTAAAATCAGGTGTGCAAAAACGTACAACAGAAAGCACTGCAGAAACGGATCAAAAGCAAACTGCATAGGTGGGAACCGAGCCACACCTTCGCGTTTTTTGGTGCTTTTTGCAAAAATCCACCACAGTTCATTTAACATGGTTTCCTATGGGACACGTTCACATCTATGCTATTTTCAGCCGCTTTGTCTTTGGAAAGTGTCAGGGACTTTTTTAAATGCAAAACGGTGCTTTTTTGGTTCAATAGACTTCAATAAAGAGGCTGCAGAAAAGCATGTAGAGCATTTTTTTCACATGCAATTTTACCGCAAATTTGCATTTTTTAATCAGCCCAACAAAAAATGCAAAACACAAATCACGGTAAAAATTGCATGTGCAAAAACGCAAAACACCACAAAAAGCACTTCAAAAATAGATCAAAAACAAGCAGCACAGAAGTAAACAAGTCTAACAGTTGCTTGCCTTCGAACACTAAGGGGTTAACTAGATGTAGTGTCATAGTGGGAGCTTGCAGCAGAGGCTATAAAAGTGGGTGGAGCCTATGTAACCAGTAAAGGGGTGGAGCCTATGTGACCAGTAACGGGCGGAGCCTATGTGACCAGTAAAGGGGCGGGGCCTAAAAAGCCAGTAAAGTGGGCGGAGCCTTTGGTTCTATAAAAAGAGGCAGCGCCAGGCGTCAGTGTGGGAGTTAGGAGTTGGATTTGAGAAGTAAACATCTTTGTTTCTTCTCTGTGATTATTCGTGTTGTCCATAGTGTGATTTAGAGATTTACTAGATTTTTGCGATCTGGTAATTTTCTCTATAATTACAGGATATCGAATTTAGCTTGCCAGGAATATTAACATCTTTTTCCAGGCAAAATGGTGAAATTAGATCGCACCACCTACCTGCGTGTAGGAGAAAGCGGCCTGTATCAACGCCGCAATACCAAAAAACATCAAGAGGTATATTGCCAGGAATCTTTACATCTCCTTCCAGGCAAAATGGTGAAATTAGATCACACCACCTACCAGCGTGTAGGAAAAAGCGGCCCGAATCAACGCCGCAATAACAAAAAACATCAAGAAAAAACACCAGAACGCCAGGCTCAGCCTTCTAGGAAGTAAGTATCAGATATTTTGGATCAATAACCAGTAGGGGGATCAATACAAACTGACAGCATATAAAACAGAATTTATTTATATGTGATCAGCTAATCATTAGATTTTGTATCTCTCAGTAATGTGAAATACAGATCATACTATTGTCCATTTCACAGTCTGTTATATAACCGACCCGACGAGTCTGCTGTCTGTAGCTAAAAATAGACCAACTGTCAAAAAGATCAACTGTCCAGCTAACGGACACAATCTGATCAATGAGTTGGCTTTAACCACTTAAGCCCCGGAAGATTTTACCCCCTTCCTGACCAGGGCCTATTTTGCGATTCGGCACTCCGTGATTTTAACGGACAATTGCGCGGTTGTACGACGCTGTACCAAAACGAATTTGACGTCCTTTTTTTCTCACAAACAGAGCTTTCTTTTGGTGGTATTTGATCACCTGTGTGATTTTTTGATCATGCGCTATAAACAAAAAAAGAGCGTCAATTTTGCAAAAATAACAATATTTTTCACATTTTTTTTATATGAAATTCCCTCCAAAAAAATGGAAAAATCAAAATGTTTTAACATTTCAGGCCAATTTGTTTTCTGCTACATATTTTTGGTAAAAATCAAAAATCGCAAAAAGCGTTTTTTGATTGGTTTGCGCAAAAGTTATTGCGTTTACTATATGAAAACTGCTTACAAGCACACCGTATCCTACCTAATTGCAAGCAACCTAGCGCTTGGTGAGGAGATAACTCACACTATAAACTGGTAAATGCTGCTACTTCATAAAAAACATATATATATAAAAGAATATTAAAAATACACAGATGGTCAATATTCCTGTAGTGCAAGGGTGAAGAGCAAAATCACAACCCCTACCAAAAGCGTCAGCTAACACTGACAACCATAAAATAAAATTAAAATAAATTTAACACCAATGCAGTATAGTTCATAAATGATATGCAGCAATAGTCCATGAGATATCCGTTATGGAGAAGTAAATTGTGGGTGCAGATGTATGGGGGTCACCAACCATCACCACTGTGCTCTGAAGGGGGAGATGCAATGCCCACTCACCGACTTCATAGGCTCAGCCACTCTCAGGACAGAGCAAACAGACAAGTAATCACAATTTCCTCCAGATTTCCAAGACCGGAATCACTAGCTCAGGACCAATCACGTATCAGACATGCAAGGGGAGAGAAAATGCTCCACTAGTGTAATAACGTTTAACTCCGCTTTATTGCACACAAAGTAAATATATTGCACTCACATGTCCTTGGTAAAATTACAGCATATCAGATCAGGAGGTGATCACCCATCGGGACCGAGACCCAGGCTCCACGCCGTAGGTAGCGCGCCATTGCGACATTGCGGTGGACAGATCGGACCCTTGACTGACATTTTTGGGGGTACCAGTGACATTACTACAGTAATCAGTGCTATACATATGCACTGTTACTGTAAAAATGACACTGGAAGTGAAGGGGTTAAGTGTGTCCCTAGGGGCGTGATTCTTACTGTGATTGGCTGTGGCTTGATGTGTAAGAACAGTGATCAATGGTCCTACATAGCAGGACTGTATGATCACCATTCTTACACAGGGAAGAATGACAGGCGGCTTTGTTTACATTAGCCGCCTGCCTTTCTCCCGCTGTAACGGACGATCGTGAGTGCCAGGCGGACATTGGGTCCGCATGGCACACGCGCGGGGGGGTCCATGACCAAGTGGAAGCGAGCATTCGGCAGCGCGCACTCGCTCCCGAGAGCCTCACAGGCTAGTGACATACCGGTACGTCACTTTGCCTGTGAGGGGCTGACCGGCGCAGTATATGTACTTGCAGCGGTCGGCAAGTGGTTAATAATTGTGCAGACTAATAATGACAGATGTATAGTTTCCCTAGATTTTCGGACCTGCCTCACCTGGGGCTTTTATTCACTTTAGGCACATTTTGCATTCTAATCATAGGAGTGTGCAGCCTATTGCATTAGCGTGTGCACTCCAAAGCCCAAACACACATGCGTGTGTATATATATATATATATATATATATATATATACACATAATAATGATTGCAGAGTATTTTTTGTTTCATTGGTCTTTTTTTTTGTGCAACCCAATTTGCTACTAAATAGGAAATTATGAGCACAAATCGGGGATTTGCTTTTGGCCCAGACGGCTCAGCAGGAAAAATAGATGAACTGGGGCTTTTTTTTTACAGTTGATCTATATTTACAAAGACCTTGACAATTGTCCATAATCACCTGTTTAGTGAATAAACCCCATTTGTGACAATCTAAAGAAGTGGTCTCTAAACTGCGGCCCTTGCCTTTATCCGGCCCTCAGGGCACTTCTCCCACTGATAGAACACTATTCTGCCAACTGACAACAATGGGAAACCATTTCACCCACTGGCACCAACAATGGGGCGCTATTCCTCCCCCTAATACCAAACATGGCGATGTTTACTCTCACTGATGCCAGGAAATATTCCAATCCCTCTGGACACAGTCTGGCCCCACTAATGTCTGAAGGATGATAAACTGGCCCTTTGTTTAGAAAGTTTGGAGACCCCTGATCTACAGACTAGGCAGGTAACAAAGGTCAGATGTTGCAGTGATAATACCGGCACTGTATCTGCATTGTATTTGAATACAGGTTGGAACAGCTTGGAAGGGAAAACTGGGGGTAAAGGATCTGGGATTCATACCCCATCATCATTTTCTTACCACTCTTTGCAGACATCCCGTGATACTGGCTTTCCAACCAATCAGGGAGCTTGGCGTATGGTCACATGAGCGCCCGCCAGGTGTCCTGATTGGTTTTAAAGCCAGTACCACTCATTGACGGTCAAAAAGGAGATCTTTCCCTGCCAGCATATTATGTCCCTGCTTGCAGATTTAGAGTAAAAGAGAAGTGCTGCCTTCCACACTTGACTTCTAAGCAGAGTTGCTCAGCTGGTTCCCATCTCCCCGCTGCCCATGGGAGGACTGGGCCAGGGGGCAGGGGGGAAATTGCCCCCCGGGCCGCTCTGATGCCCCCTAAAAAGGCTGCACCGCTTCTACCACAGACATGCCTAAAGGAATCCTGGTGGAGAGAAGTAAAAAGTCCCCACTGCTGACCTACTATGAGCAGGATGAAGACAAAGACAAAGCGCAGCCCCCGCCCCATAACATGGAGGGTGTAAACTGTGTCTGAGCAGAGGCCGGTTCCATGCCCCACTGGAGACTCTTCTGCCCCAGCCAGGCCCAAACAAGCTTTCCCAGCTCCCCCCAACTGCCCCCTGCTGGCCAGGTCGGGAACCCATATTCAAACGGTGAGTAAAGAGTACCTGGAGCAGAACTTCCTGGAATGGGGGTCAGGAGGAGGACGGGAAGAGGGAGAGTGGGAGGGGGGCCGAGTCGCTGCACCATGGGCCTCTGGTTTGTACTTGCCCCCTAGGCTGAAAGTTGCCAGTCTGCCCCTGCCGCTGCCCCACAAAGCAATAATGCTAATGCAGACAGGGTGTGCCCAGGGCGCACTCCTATGATTTTCATACAGGTCTATGGGGATGCGGGACCATCTTGAAGCCGGTCATCTGCAGATCTAATGCACCCGTTAATGAATTCTGAATGATCACAGAAGCATCTCAAACTGATATCAATCTGATACCACTGAAACAAGCCCAGAGCCCTTCAGCACAGGTCCTTACTTTGTCTCCGGCTGGTTCACAGGGGTGGGAAAAGTCATTGTTACTAAAAGACCATATTAACTTTTTTTTTTCCCCTTTTAAACATGGGACCAATCTCCTGACCAGGGTATCATGTTGGATGAGGATTTTAGGATTAGGGATGTGATCCTCCTATTGAATGTGATCCATATTTTGATTTGTATCTCTTGAAACTGAATAAATATTATTGAAAGACAATAATACATGACTTAAAGCTTTAAATAGTCCATGCTAACACATATCTTCTTTCTTTTCAGTATCAGAAATGAGCCTGCCAAGGCCGCTAAGCCTGCCAAGGCCGCTAAGCCTGCCAAGGCTGCTAAGCCGGCCACTGCACCGAAGACACTGACCAGTGCCGCTAAGCCGGCCACTGCACCGAAGCCACCGACCAGCCAGCCACAACAACAGCTGACTACAGAGTTGGTTTCCAGCTTTTCCAAAGCTACGGGAATGTACCCAAGATGGGCCAAACAGTAAGTTTTTTGTTAACATTTTTTGGGGTTTTTTGATATTTACAATGGAAAGCATAGTCAAAAAACGAAAAAGTCCTCAAACCCAGATAACCTTGTGACTGGGTAACTAAATAAAATGAGGCTTCATTCATAAAGCTTTATCACCATAATAAGTATACGTCTTTTCTAAATTGAAGTTGATTTCAGTTAAGGCCAATGAGGTTAGAACATTACAGCCATATGGCTGAAAAAAGAGTTCAGATGTTAAAGCTTTGTGAAATGTCAATAAAAATGTAAATATAAAGGCAAGCCATTGCCAGAAGCGACATGTTAAAAAGCAGTATATAAAAGATTTACAACCTTCATAAAGAAAATGAAAAATGTATGCAGTTCCTTATCACTGAATTAAGGTTTCCTGTTAGCTCTATCCCACAATGTATAGTCATAAGGTCGGTTCACACTGGGGCGGCACGACTCCTTACTACTTCGGGGGCGACTTGTGCATTCCCATGCACCACGACTTCGGAGCGACTTGCATGGACTTCACATAATGGAAGTCTATGCAAGTCGCTCCGAGGTCGCCCCGAAGTAGTACAGGACCCTTTTTCTAAGTCGGAGCGACTTGTGTTGCTCCTATTAGAACGGGTCCTGTAGCAGTCAATGGACCGCGAGGGACCGCGACTTGTCAGGCTGACAAGTCGCCTGACAAGTTGCGGTAGTGTGCACCGAGTCTAAAGGCCCTTAGAGAAAATAAGGACGATTGGATCTTAATTAGAACATATATATTTAAAATATTGATGTTTCTGAAGCCAGCCTGAATTATGCAGGAAACATCATATGAAGACAATGTTTTCATTAACGTTTAGCTTAAAAAAAGACAATGTCTCCAAAGATCAGAGTGGTCCTATAGTCTACTCTTGGCCTGCAGTGTCCTGATTTGTTCTCTGGATTCCCCCGTCATACACATCAATATAGCCACCATTTTGGAGTTTGGCCTCAGTTCTACAACATATTCTGTCCCGTGTCTTTTAGCCTTACTAGAGCAGAATTGAGAAGATGTAGCCTGGTTGAAGAATTTGGTCTGATCACTTTAGGGAAATTCCATCCCTAGAATCTCTGTTGTAGGATGGACTTCTCTTTAGAGCAAAATCCACCCAGAACTGCATTTCTCTTTTGGTCCCTTGTGGTTTAGATGGAACCTTTTATGAAATGTAAATTCTTTGTGGATTTAACATGGCTTCTGGCAATGAATGGGAGGAATTTCACATTCCATTACATATATTCGGAATGTGTTGGGTTTTCGAAACAATATAAATGACTTTTTTTTTACTTATCCTATTGTTATATTCTCTGTGCCTTTTCTTACCAATATTTTTTTCTCCAGGTGTCTCAGGCAAAACAATGATGACTACATTCAAGCCTTGGTCATCTTCCAGAAGTTGAAGGCTGAAGAGAAAATCCCCAGCCATTTCTTTTTCAACGGGGGAAAAGTGGAGTCTAACCATGACGAACTCCGAGACAAGTTCATTGAAGTCACCGGAATGTTTGAAGAATACGCTGACAAGTAAGTTTCTGTTAAATCCCTTGGAACTCTCAGTTTCTGGGGAATGCTTTTCACACACATTTTAGTTTTCCATTCTTTAACATCTAGGTCTGACAAGTTCTTATATGAGACTGCCAGTCCCATTTAGCTTTAACAATATGAACATGTGGAAACCCAGCAAATTGTTTACCTGTATTACTTATTTAAATGGGTCCATATGTCATTTATTTTTTACTTTCATCAAAATCAAATATTCTCTATTATGTCTTCTACAACCCGTCCTAACCTCCATATTTCTTTACAGGTGTCTTCGGGAGAACAACTGGGACTGGATAAAGTCTTTGAACGATTTCAAATCCCTGAATTCAGAAGGCCAAATTCCACCACAATTCTTTTACAGGCATGAGGGACAGAACATCTTCCCAACAAACAAAAACTTGGCGGTCTTTGAATTTGCCAGTATGAGCAACATGCGCCCGCAGTGGGCGGAAAAGTAAGTCTGCGTTTCTATTTCTATTTTATTGTTTTTTATGGGATTAAAGCTGGGCATATACTAGAAGATTATCATCAGGAGCCAGCTGAAGTTAGCCCCATGTGTGGCCTGTCTCCACCCTTCTGCGTGACATTCTTTGTTTGAAAATGTTTGGACCAAAAATGACTGAATGCAGCTACTGTCTGGGTGTTCTGAAGGCCATCACCAGCAGCAGTCAAAATACACAAGGAGCAGCAGGATGGATGGAGGAAACTATCCAATTTTATTATTATTCCACAGAATTACTCTAGTGATCTCCAAGTTTGTATTTTTTATTGAGGGACTTTGTACTTCAGGTGGATTCTGCATTCACAAACAAGTCAGTAGGAATGCAAAAACGTATGAAGCAGGACAAAAGCAGGTCAGAAGGAGTCCAAATGCAGGTCATATACACCTGTGAATTAATTCTGAATCCTTTCAGAAATCTCTTCAACTAATATCAAACTGATGTCATAGGGCCCAAGCCCAAAATCTGCCTACACAAGCACTTTGACAATAGTTTTCCTTTTCTATCGGCCTAGTATTTCTTGGTGGTACAAAACCTTTATCATACTTGTCCATAGTGGAATGTTCACCTGCTCAGAGCAGAGTGTAGTCCTTTACTGCTCTTCTGTATGAAGTCTAGGCTGTTTACAATATCATCGCCCCTTACCAATTAGATAATCCATTCGCTGGATCTCTGACAAAATGGAGATGAGTCAGATGACCAAGGAAGTCAGAGGGAAATTCTGTGCTTACCATTGTTCCCAGTATATGCATACTGCTTAGAAAATCCATGCGGAGTTTTGTATATTAACCTTTTATATATTTATATATATATATATATATATATATATATATATGTATACATATATATATATATATATATACATATATATATATATATATATATATATGTATTTAAGTCCTGTCATTCTATTGTCTGTTACTAATCTCACTGACACTTTTGTTTTTCAGGTGCCTTTCTGATATGAAGTGGAGTTGGGAGGACGCTGCGGCCATCTTTAAAAAGATGAAGGTAAGTAAGACTATCAGTATATAACTAAGGGGGACATTTATAAAATACAGCCATGGGGTTGTGAGAAATAAAAACTGGGGGACAGCCTGGTTATTTGACCGGTCGAACACAAATGACCAGCTCTCCTCCAATCATAGAGCAGCTCAATGAACTATCAAAGAGCACAAACTGTGACCCCCACATTGAAAGTTATCTACAAAATGTGGAGCACGGTGTGCATAGCCCTATGGAGTATAATGGGGAGCAGATAGCGACATCTGCCCTCTGGTATAAATAGCCGCCTAAATTTACTTCTTTCCACAATAGCTTCTTCCACAGTTTTTTAATCGTATTTCATTTTGATGTTTTGCAGATAGAAAACCAGATTCCGGAGGACTTCTTCTACAACACCAATGGCTATTATGACATGGACGGCCCAAATGCAGTTGCCTCCCTTATTAAAAAGTTCTCAATGGGATCTGGACTTACAGAGGATTGGGCCAGAAAGTAAGTTTCCATTATTACTTCTCTTTCTATTTTGTTTCTTTTCTATGGGGTTCAGAATCACATCAGCTGTAAATGGATGGAGCTGCCTGGTCTGAACATCCTATAAATTCTATTGCCAGATTTAGTTGTCTGTTCATTATGTTTACATTGTTTACTTCTTTATCTTTCAGATTCTTGGAGGAGGCTCAGTGGAATTACATTCAGGCACGACGTGACTTCTTATATATGAAGGTAAGAATATTCGACTAGAACTAGATTTGATTTTCCGTAATACTTTATCACCCAGTAAGCCCTGGACTGTTGCAATTTCATATGAGTTCCAGAACGCATAGAATCGCATGACAAGTGAAATTACACGACTTTCTATGGTGGCCGTTCACATATATGCAGTCCAAATGCAATGCATTTTTAAAAAGCGTCCTGTGTGTGTGGTGCGATTTTCAACTCTATAGAGTCTAATGGAAACTGCATGGAAAACGCATAGGTGTTCACTGACTAAGCCATTCCAGTGCCCTTTCTAGCAGGCTATAATGTCTTTATGAGCTCATTTTCAGAGAGAGAGATAAAGAGAGAATCGTAACTGTATCCAAATCGCATTGTAATCTCTCATGAATTTGCAAGAAGTCACATTGGAAATTATCCTTGATATCACACTAAAAACCTCCGTTAAATTGCACGGCATAAGTGTGAATCTAGGCTAAGAGTTTGTTCACACAAGCAGTGTTGCCCAACACAGTTTAAATGCAGGCACAAGGAAAATAGTCTTGTTTCCTATTGTTTCAGATTGCCCTAATACCCTCCATTGGTTTGCACTGAAAAAAAAAAAAGGACATAGTAAAAGAATACATTACAAAAAAAGAGAAAGGGTAATAAAATGCACTGAAACACCTGCAAAAAATGCATTATAGTGCAACTTAACCACTTAACGAGCAGCCACGTAGACCTATGTCAGCTGACTTTAGGTGGTTCTAGCTAGAGGCATCACCCCGGTACGGTTTTTTAGAGCCGGTGGTTGGCTTCCGGCGGTAACATCCGATGTGGCCAGGACAGGAGCCGCTCGATCATTACCCCAGTGAGCGGGAGGGACACCCCCCCCCTCCCGCGGCTCTGCTCGGGTCTCCCGTCCCACCGGGAGACCCATGCAACTTCCGGCTGGATGGAGTCCCAGTCAAAGCCGAATGCGGCTTCGATCGGGTCTCCGATGACGTAACCCGAAAGGTGGCGTTCATGACGTCACATCCGGGTTACTCGGCTGGTAAAGGCGCCGGATTTAAAAAGTGAATGTATTCAAAAAATGCAGTTTTTGGCGTTTTGAATACATGGAAGTGTATTCCATGTAAAGAGTACCTGTCACTGCCTATTGCTGTCACAAGGGATGTTTACATTGCTTGTGACAGCAATAAAAGTGATCAGATTTTTATTTTTTTTTAAAAACCTGTGCTAAAATGTAAAAAAAAATAAATAGGAAAAAAAATATATATATATATATATATATATATATATAATGTTTGGGGGTTCTAAGTAGTTTTCTAGCAAAAAAATACTGATTTTAACTTGTGAACAAAATGTGTCAAAAATGGGCTTGGGGCTAAAGTAGTTACAAACACATGCCAGCATGCGCGGCAACCATAACTTACACACTTTCTTTTTTATATTTTGCAGGCACAAAAAGACATTCCAGCAGATGCCTTCATTCCTTAGTTCCATAGGAGCATTCAAGATTTGGACCCTGTTCTACAGAGACTTTTAATGGAAACAGCCAAGAGTGTTACCCTGTTCTACAGAGACTTTTATTGGAAACAGCCAAGAGTGTTACCCTGTTCTACAGAGACTTTTATTGGAAACAGCCAAGAGTGTTATCCTGTTCTACAGAGACTTTGGATAGAAATCAGTAAAGCATATTGGACGTTGTTCTAAGAAGAAACCACCAAGCTCAGCAATCCAAATATATAAACCAACATATCTGGGCAAAATTCTGCGTTCTGCAAGCGATAACACATTCTATTAATGTAACACGGCTGATTGTGGATCCAGGGACTACCCAAGCCAGTGATTTCTTCTGACTTTATACTATGCCAGAAACCCACTAAAAAAACACACAGTTACATAGTCAGTATGGTTGAAAAAAGACACCAGTCCATCTAGTTCAACCTGTGGTGTGTGAGTGTGCCTGTGTTCATGTCAGTAGTACATGGTATACATGCCTGTATATTGTAACTTCCTAGCATGTGGTTAAATCTAACATTTATGGAAGACTGCCCCAGCCAGACTTTGCCTATTACATGCCTGCTGCCCAGTTAGACAATGCTGATTCCCTGCCTGCTACCCAGCTGGATTCCGGTACGAAGGTTAAGCTCCCGCCTGCTGATGGGTCTGACACTTCCAAGTTTCCATTACGGTCACATACCTTACATGGGTTGCCTGTCTAGCCTAAGATTCTTCTAATATTTGCATTATTCAAGTCCCTTTTGGAGCATATTTCTCCTGTTGTTTCAAAGCCTGGTGGTCCAGACATTTCAACTGTAACCAGTAGCTGTATTTGCCATAACAACCCTAATAATAGCGCTATTCTGAGTAGTACCATATGTACCTTGCCACGACTCAGATCCAATCGCAGATTGTAGTGCTCTCCTGGGGAGTGGTCGAGTACCAAATGTGCTTTGTCACGACCCAGATGAAATTTCTGTGCATTTGCCATAGCCGCCTAGCAAGTAGCAATCTTTTGGGGGGTGGTCGAGTACCATATGTACCTTGCCACATTCCAGATGCTCTTGCTGCAACTTCAAGTGAACTAGAGGACCTATTCTGGGTAACCAGTGCCTTGGAAAGACCTAGGTGGCAGTTGAAATGCCGAACAATTTTTTGGGGACCAGGCAAGCTACTTGGTTATAACAAGACACCCCGATGTCAGGGCTCTGATACTGTCAAATGACTCCAGTGCTAAATCTTCAGATAACCCATGGTATCTGAGCTTTGGGGGACCTAGTTCGTTGAGGGACTGAAAATTAGCAAATTTGTATCTCTTAGGAAATCCAGATGACAGGACACCCAACCAGTTACCAGACCCCGGCAGTGGGAGCATCTAGCCTCTTAACTGACTTTGAAGGCAGGGCATCTTGCTGGTTACCAGACTTCAGAAGAAGGGAATCTGGTACGTCTTTTGAGTATGGAAGATTATCTCTGTCAACTTATTTAGCAAGTGGATATCTCATATGGACTTGTTTAACAAAGTCTGGTTGGAGCATCAGGAGGCCACTCTTTAGAGGTGGGAACTGTCAGGCAGAGCTGCCATGGGGGGGGGGGGGGGGATGGGGAAGCGACCAATACACAAATGAGGGGCCCGTGGCGTCTCCAGGGGCCCAACTGCCGAGCAGGGCCGGGAGGAGCCTGGTTGCCCTGTCTTTCTCTATACATTCATTCACAAAAGGGCCGGCAGCTGCTGCTCTGTTGTTTTTCTTATATCTGGCTCTTTACTGTCACCTGTGGCTGTTTCCTGCATGTGCAGTCCTCATGTGAGTGCTGCTTGTATGTGTTATGGATTGTGATTGGCTGTAGCTCTTCTCTGAGTGCCAGGGATATGTATCAGCTTTGTAAAAATGAGCTGGGACTAGGAAGACCTAATTTATATGTATGATCTGTGTGTATAAGTGAGGGGATGGGTTGCTTCTGTACTGGGGGGGGGGCTAGATTGCTGTATGTGTGGTGTGCTGTGTTGTGTGCTGTGTGTGTGTGTGTGTGTGTGTGTGTGTGTGTGTATGTGTATATGTATATTTAGATAGATAGATAGATTAGTATAGTGTAAGGACTGGCCAGAGAGGGATTCCTTTGACGCAGCTGGCCAGCTTAAAGATGTATTGCAATGCATGTGAACCAAAAAAAAAAGTTTGCAAGAAATGTATAAAAATGTTTTTGTTGGTAAAAACCACCAAACTTATGTATTCTGTTCTACAGAAAATGTATGTTATCTAATAAAAAAATCTGTTTGACTATATGGGAGACAGTCTGATTATTTTACTTGTCAAACACCCATGACCAGCTCTTCTCCAATAACAGGGATACCCTGTGAACTACCATGCGACTTTCCACATGTAGCCACACGTCGAGTGTTGACCTGTGGATGTCCGAGCTGGACACGGCTATATGCGAATAGCTGAGGACGTTGTCGGCCTTTCATTCGTTTAAAGAGGCTGACCGGCCGCTGATGTTCATATTATCACTAATATGTTATTAACCCTTTCCCAGCCAGTGTCATTAGTACAGTGACAGTGCATATCTTTTTAGCACTCATTACTGTAATAGTGTCACTGGTCCCCAAAAAGTGTCAAAAGTGTCATGAAGTGTTCAAATTGTCTGCCACAATATCGCAGTGCCGCAATAAGTCGCTGAGTGCCGCGATTACCAGTAAATAAATAAAAATATCCCATTTTGTAGACACTATAACTTGCGCAAAGCAATCAATACACACTTATTGGGATTTTTTTTACCAAGGATATGTAGCTCAATACATTGGCCTGAATTAGTAAAGAATTTCGATTTTTTACATTTATTTATTTATTGGATGTTTTATAGCAGAAAATAAAAAAAAAATATGTTTATTTTTCAAAATTTTCGGTTTTATAGAGGGAAAAAAAACGCAGTGGTGACCAAATATCTCTGTGATCTGTGAGTGTCTGGGGAAATGCAGAGGCTCCCACAGACTATTCCTTTAGCCCCAGGTCTGTATAAAAAGGTAAAAACCTTTGGTTATGGGACTGCAGGAAATAATCAATGGACTACGAGTGCAGCAATGTCACCACACTTGTACTCCATTGTAATCTACAAGTACCTCTGCCATGGTGGCGTATGGAACTTGTAGTCTTTCCTAACACAGATCTGAGTGAATGGATGATATGATTTAGGACAGAGGGGGGGCAGATAGAGGGTAGGGGGCTGGAGAATGGCACCATGATTCATGTTACACTACAAGTATCAGTATAACATTGGCATCGTCAGAAAGGTGGAATTAGCCTTTAAGAGAAGCTACAGGTGATATTATCTGAAGTTCCTGAATACAAGGTTTTTGGTGCCTCAGGCCAAGAAAAAGTGGGACTTTTTGGGCAAAAAGTGGGGATTACTTCAATAAGATATATAAGTAAAACAATGTATTTAAATCAAATTTAAACGATATACGTATTATGTGTGCTGGGCTAAAGGCCCATTGGTGTAAAGAGGTGATTAGATTGAAAGTTTGTGACAAAAGGTGATATGGTGACTTCTGAACATATTTCTCTGTTTTCCGTGCTTTAACAAAGGGCTTAGATTGGGACAGAGAAAACCCTCCAACGCGTTTTGGCTTAGATCAATGGAATGCCTTTATCAAGGATATCACCATATATGATTTATTTTGCCTGATCCATGTAGGAAGACCTTTTCCTCTGGTCCCCAAATTGCATTGAGAACTATGTGAAAGGGCTGGTTTGACAAAACTGCAGAGTATTGCAGCTGTGCTGGGAAATTCCTACAGCTTGCTTCTGCTGTGGTCAAAGATTGTCTATACCAGGAATGTTAGGCCGGCTTCTAGGTAGTTGGTTCGGTCAGGCTATCTGAAGATCCTAACCAGACACATATACAGAGCTCTACATTTTAAAGGCCAGTGTGGAGCAGTAGATGGGTTTGGAGCAGCTCCTCCACACTGGGCTTAAGGGAGTTACTTAGGCCAGCCAAACATGGATTCAAATTCAGCTGCTTCAGCAGGGACCGGCTGATATTGGCTCCGTGTATGGACACTGTGCTCTATCTACTAATTCACTTCTGTACATCCGCCCTGTCAGATTTTCCCCACTCGATCAGCTCTGCAGGCTATAGCCTACAACACTGATTACAAAAAGGGGTAATGGTCTGGTTCCCACCAAAGCACTCCTCCATCCCAAGATATATATCAAAACAAGAAAATTGGCCCGCGGGACTTTGTATGAGGTACGTGCTCAGTGGCTGGAAATGAATGACATGCATAGTATGTGAATAAAATAATGATTGATTTTATTGCATCATACATAAAAATGGCAACGTATGCTCAATGGCACATAATATAGCTCAATGGCTCAAATACAAATGACATGTAAAATGAATAATAATATCACATTTTAGTAGACAACTTGGTGTAACCTCTTGCTTTTAAAGGTAACATGAATGATGTAATGAGATGACATGGCAGTAGAATATATGTTGATACTGACGCGTTTCGGGAGAACATCTCCGTTCTTCAGAGATCAATAGATTCAAGGTGTCTCTATAAGAAGACAATATATTACAGTATGCAGTAGGAATTGAATATAAATGGAAAAAGGTTCAGTAAAATAATGAGAGCTAAAGGAGTACTAAATACTCACAGATCAATAAAGCTCAAATGGCAAAAGTGGACTCCTATATGGCAGCGGTGCGTCGTGTCTAACCCGGGAGCTGAAGGGTTTCAGAATGCCAGCAACCAGAGAGGGGGGTCCATGGCAGGCAAGTGTGTATGTATGAAAGAGAACCTTCCAGACCTGTTGTATATATATATATATATATAAATATCAAAATAGTGAAAATGTAGCATATGTGCTAACAATGGTAATAAACTTGTGTGATTTTATACCAGGTGGGAAGGGCTGGTGTGACGAGAATATGGGGTTCCCAAAAAGGGTGTAGGAAACATGAGAAAGTGAAGGCGGGGGGGGGAGGGAAGAGGGGGAGGAAGGGAAGGGGGGGGGGAGAGGGGGAGGAGGGAAGGAGGAAAAGAGGAGGGGGAGCCCAAAAGCCAAAGGGTGGTTGGGGAAGATGGAGAGGCAGTGTGTGGTGAAGAGGTGATGTGAAGGGTGGAAGGAGTGAAATAGGGAGTGAGTGAGGTGCTAGCCTGAGGAGAGTAAGTGTAAAGAGAGGATGTGACCGTGAAGGGAAAGGTGGGGATGTCCCAGTGACTGACCTGTCAGGTTGCTCCATGGCTGGCAGCAAGAAAGGGACCCTAGCGTCATGCAGCGGGTAAAAGTAGATCAGACAGAGCCGAGGCATCTGTGATCTCATGGAGGAGAGGAACGCTGAAGGCGGACCTCCCCGTCCCGCAGATATGACGGCACACAGTGGCGCGGGTACGTCAGTGGAGGCACTGACGCACAGCGCTGAAGGTGCAACATGACGCCGATGTAACAGGTGGACCTGCTCATCCCAGACAGGGGGAGGGGCGGGGACAGCAAGGGGGGCGGACCCTTCCTCTTCGTACATCGCAGCTTCCGGGATAAGACCAGAACACCACCTGGCACAAGGGGCCACTATCTCCAAACAAATATAACATAAATTAATTGTAGAGGAGAACTCTGTATTAGTTAAACACTGCATACTGTAAGGACAAGAATATAGTAAGTGAAAAATAGGCAAAAAAGAGGGGGGGGGGACCACCAAGATTGCATTGTCAGCCGGGAGGAAACCAGATCATTGATGGGCACAGTGGGTGTCTTCCCGGGTTAGACACAACGCACCGCTGCCATATAGGAGTCCACTTTTGCCATTTGAGCTTTATTGATCTGTGAGTATTTAGTACTCCTTTAGCTCTCATTATTTTGAGCATACGTTGCCATTTTTATGTATTATGCAATTAAATCAATCATTATTTTATTCACATACTATGCATGTCATTCATTTCCAGCCACTGAGCACGTACCTCATACAAAGTCCCGCGGGCCAATTTTCTTGTTTTGATATATATTTTGGGATGGAGGAGTGCTTTGGTGGGAACCAGACCATTACCCCTTTTTGTACTTAAATTTAGGGTGGAAGACACCCACTGTGCCCATCAATGATCTGGTTTCCTTCCGGCTGACAATGCAATCTTGGTGCCCCCCCCCCCTCTTTTTTGCCTATTTTTCACTTCTTATTATTTTCTTGTCCTTACAGTATGCAGTGTTTAACTAATACAGAGTTCTCCTCTACAATTAATTTATGTTATATTTGTTTGGAGATAGTGGCCCCTTGTGCCAGGTGGTGTTCTGGTCTTATCCCGGGAGCTGCGATGTACGAAGATGGAGGGTTCGCCACCCTTGCTGTTAATGCCCCTCCCCCCTGTCTGGGATGAGCGGGTCCACCTGTTACATCGGCGTCATGTTGCACCTTCAGCGCTGTGCGTCAGTGCCTCCACTGACGTACCCGCGCCACTGCGTGCCGTCATATCTGCAGGACGGGGAGGTCCGCCTTCAGCGTTCCTCTCCTCCACGAGATCACAGATGCCTCGGCTCTGTCTGATCTAATTTTACCCGCTGCATGACGCTAGGGTCCCTTTCTTGCTGCCAGCCACGGAGCAACCTGACAGGTCAGTCACTGGGACATCCCCACCTTTCCCTTCACGGTCACATCCTCTCTTTACACTTACTCTCCTCAGGCTAGCACCTCACTCACTCCCTATTTCACTCCTTCCACCCTTCACATCACCTCTTCACCACACACTGCCTCTCCATCTTCCCCAACCACCCTTTGGCTTTTGGGCTCCCCCTCCTCTTTTCCTCCTTCCCTCCTCCCCCTCTCCCCCCCCCTTCCCTTCCTCCCCCTCTTCCCTCCCCCCCCGCCTTCACTTTCTCACGTTTCCTACACCCTTTTTGGGAACCCCATATTCTCGTCACACCAGCCCTTCCCACCTGGTATAAAATCACACAAGTTTATTACCATTGTTAGCACATATGCTACATTTTCACTATTTTGATATTTATATATATACAACAGGTCTGGAAGGTTCTCTTTCATACATACACACTTGCCTGCCATGGACCCCCCTCTCTGGTTGCTGGCATTCTGGGACCCTTCAGCTCCCGGGTTAGACACGACGCACCGCTGCCATATAGGAGTCCACTTTTGCCATTTGAGCTTTATTGATCTGTGAGTATTTAGTACTCCTTTAGCTCTCATTATTTTACTGAACCTTTTTCCATTTATATTCAATTCCTACTGCATACTGTAATATATTGTCTTCTTATAGAGACACCTTGTATCTATTGATCTCTGAAGAACGGAGATGTTCTCCCGAAACGCGTCAGTATCAACATATATTCTACCTTTAAAAGCAAGAGGTTACACCAAGATGTCTACTAAAATGTGATATTATTATTCATGTTACATGTCATTTGTATTTGAGCCATTGAGCTATATTATGTGCCATTGAGCATACGTTGCCATTTTTATGTATTATGCAATAAAATCAATCATTATTTTATTCACATACTATGCATACTATGCATGTCATTCATTTCCAGTTCATTTCAATTTTCTTGTTTTGATACAACACTGATTTGGGTACTATGATGGTGGGGAAGTCTCCCTGTCATCAGAATACAATAGCTTGGAAGGGAGCAAATAGCTCAAGTGTGTGGAAGGGGGAATCCAGGCTGTTTTTTTTGCCCATTGAAGCCATGGTTGAATGGAAAAACTGACTTATCTATGGGCTGCCTTACACTGACACCATCCTTTGGGCCACTTAAAACATGAGGGGAATCTCGTTACCATTTTTCTGAAAAACATAAATCCCTGAAAGATGAACTAAAGCCTTACATTCAGTCTTGCACAGTTTTACAAAATCCTCTCCTATACTTGATTTCTTCTTTATAGGGCTAGATAGGTTAGTGTTAGATTGTGGAGTGTTAGATTGTTTAGGGTGGACTCATCCTTCAGTATTCAATAGTTTTTTATTTAGTTTAAACCAAGCAGTACAAGTACAAAACATAAAAGAAAAGGTACAGAAAATGTAGAAAATATAGCATAAAAAAGGGGGGGGGGGTGTCAGCATACAGAAAAGTACCACAAGGCAGAACAGTGCATATCAAAACATGACTTAAAACAGTATTGGTGACTAAGAAGTCGAGTACTAAAAGGTAAACAGCAAATACAACAAGTCCCAAGACTGATTCCCATCGAAAGGAGGTACATCAAGAGCCCAGAGGACTCACCAAGCCCATTAACAGACTGGCCAGCAGGGGGCCCCACCCCGTCCCAGACACCCCTAATGGGCACAAACCGTGTCCACGAAAGGGCGAAGCCCCCCCCCCAGCCCCCCTCCCCCAAAAGAGGAAACCAGTGGGCTCCCACCAATGGCCAAATAATAGAGAACAACCCAGACCCAGAGCAGGAAACCCGAACCAGAGCTCTGAAGTCAGAACTAACAGCGCCTCTCCCGCCACCAGACCCCCAAAAGAACAGATAGATGGCAAAGAAAAAGGACCAAAGAAAAGATAAGGAGAACAGTCCGCCCCGCCGTGGGCAGAGAGAGAGGAAGAACAAGGAAAGAGAAGAGAAAGAAGAGGAAAAAGAAAAGAATAAGAAAGAAAATGAGGCCAGGACAATAGCCACAGAAAACAAAATAAAATAGTTATCACATGTCCCCCCACGCCGGACCCCAAGCCGCCCAGCCGCCCAGCCGCATCTACGGAGCCTGCAAATACTCTATCCAGGGGGATTCATCCTTTAAAGTATAACAAAAGACAAAACTTTGTTCTTAGTTTTGGAAAGAGTGGAGAGGGATTAGAACATCTTTCAGGTATTTATTGATGTCCCAGTTAGGCAGAGTCACCCTCTCTTTGTCCTGTTTACTGTTGTCACCAAACGTGAAAGTAAAAGAAAAACACATTTTGGGTTGTCCCCAGAACAGGAATAGAGGGGAAATATTCCAATGAAGATAGCAGTTCTGGTGACAACCAGGGAGTCCTTTACTTTGGAGGGATATTCTCCCACTTCATGTTTTGGCTATAGGACAGTAAATGATGGGAATTTTCCCAATGGGACACAGACAGAAAAAATAAACCTTACAGGGGTATAAACTATTCTCCATATACTCTACTATACTCGAAATACTCTATCCAAAATGAGGGGGAGAAAAACACTTGCCTTTAGTTCTACTTGAAATGGCTTTCTCTGATTTCACTGCACACTGTGAGCATCTCACACTGTGCATTAGAAGCTGCAGTAGGTCAGATAGAGCCGGTCTCATTTCCTAGCTGTGGAATGTAAAGCATTGTCTAGTCCTTTTCTCCTTAGCCTGACTGTCCCTGGCTGTCCTTCTAATTCCTTGATTTTCAGTTCTTTCAATTATGGGGGCTCAGCATCACATGTGGGCATTACCCGGGCATGAAAATCCCAACTGCCCTGCCTAGGAAGGCCCACTTCTCTAGACTAACAATCTCCCCATTAAAATATTTTTATATTTCCATAACTCCTCCAAAGAGTCAATCCACTGCTTGCATCAGAGCTGAGAGGTCCTAAGAGAAGCACTGAGGGACAGTGCTGGGAAGTTTTCAGGAAGGTATGTACAATATCCTGCCAGATCCACTCAAACTAATCTCAGCCTCAAAGTAGTTTAAAGTCCGATGTCCCTGCCATAGCTATACGTGGGTATCCATACACTATGGCCAAGCTATATAGAAACCCATCAATCTACCAGAATGTTTCTGGGCCATTACCAACCCATGTCCCTTTACACATTAATAACAAAAGTGTACAGCGCCAAACCAATAAATGCAAGCAAATAAAGGTCATAGATTAATAAGAAGAAAGTCCAAAAAGTCCATAATAAATAGATATTAACAAGTGTGGAAACCAATTGATGGTGAGAAGAAAAGGGAATCCAACACCAAGGGACTTCTTTTCACAAACGGTGCAACACCCCGTGCTCTAATAGGGATGTCTCCTTATCAGAACATTCGACCCCCGGTTAGGAGAGGTCAAAGGAGCATTTGTCGAGATGACGAACTCTGGTTATATAATGCACATGCGGTGGTCAATGGAACTCGGTCCGTGAAAAGTAATAATTCCAAACACCTCCACACCTCCTAGTACTCTTCGGTAGGATGGTTTGAATATACCTCCGAAACAAAGGAGACTCAAATGGTGCAGTACGTTCAATTTATTGTTAAAATGGTAAAGTAAAAAACTCACATGTCGGCAGATGATACAAACATGATGCACTAAATGGCCACAGCTGTGGGCGTGTCTACGTGCGGGCACGACTGACGCGTTTCGTCAGAGGTTGAGGTGTTTGGAATTATTGCTTTCACGGACCGAGTGCCATTGACCACCGGATGTGTATTATATGTCCAGAGTTCGTCATCTCGACAAATGCTCGTTTGACCTCTCCTAACCGGGAGACAAACGTTCTGGTAAGGAGACATCCCTATTAGAGCACGGGGTGTTGCACCATTTGTGAAAAGAAGTCCCTTGGTGTTGGATTCCCTTTTCTTCTCACCATCAATTGGTTTCCACACTTGTTAATATCTATTTATTATAGACTTTTTGGACTTTCTTCCTATTAATCTATGACCTTTATTTGCTTGCATTTATTGGTTTGGCGCTGTACACTTTTGTTATTTATCCTATATGGTCTGATCTTACCCATGTACTGGCTGCCTTTAATTTACTAAGCGCGGCTACTCCTAGCTTCTATTCCCTTTACACATTGTCTGACTACTCACAGAGAAAGTAGATGCTGGACTTGGGTCTGCGAAGCTCCTTGATCAAATACTCTACATTTTCCTGTATGGGAAAAAGAAAAACATTGGATTTAAAAAGCCGGTTCCCCTAACACGCATCATGCACAGGTTTAGTTTAAAAGGAAGCTCCACTTTTCTGGCAAAAAATAGCAAATAAAATAATAATATAGAATATACAATTGCTGCGCAAGTCATATTGTAAATACAGGTTATTGTAAATGACGTTTCCTTTTTAATCGACAGCGCTGTCATTTTCTATAACATGCAATGTAATATGGTGACAGGACACCCCCCCCCCCCAAATGTCAGTGTGTGATTGGCTCACTGATTTTCCCAGAAGTCTGCACACTAAGATCAAATCCTTTTTGGTGAGATATTCCCAAAGGTTAATCACTTCTAAAAGGGGTGCAGATGCGGCCACTTTCCTCATTGGAACCCTTCAAGTGCTGCAGCTGATGAGAATTATAAAATCACTCCCGTTCACATTCACTCATGGACACAGACAAACAAACAGCCTTTTCTTCAGAATAACAATTAGTAGGAATCTACTATAAAGTTCATTAACCACTTGCTGACCGCCCACAGTATATTTACTGCGGCAGTCAGCCCCTCCTGAGCAAAATGACGTACTACTACGTCGCTCACCCAGGAGCCTGTAGGGGGCGAGCGCGCCCCGCCGGAGGCGCGCTCCCACCCCCGCTCGTTCCCTGACATCCCCGCGCAAGTGACCGGCGGCTCCGATGTCCGCCGGTCACTCGCGATCTCCCGCTGGAGAGGGAGAAAGGCAGGCGGCTGATGTAAACAAAGCCACCTGTCATTCTCCCTGCTGTAACTGCAGAGACAATACGATCCTGCTATGTAGGATCGTATGTCTCTGTGGTTACATCACAAGCCACGCCCCTTGACAGTTAGAATCACGCCCCTAGGACACTTAACCCCTTGATCATTAATAAAGTTAACCCCTTCCCTGCCAGTGTCATTTTTACAGTAACATTGAATATGTATAGCACTGATTACTGTAGTAATGTCACTGGTACCACCAAAAGTGTCAAAAATGTCAGTCAGGGGTCCGATCCGTCTGCCGCAATGTCCCAGTCCCACAAAAGAAATCGCAGATCGCCACCATTACGCATTAAAAAAAAACAATAAAAATGACATAAATCTTTCCCTTAGTTAGTAAACGCAATAACTTTTTCGCAAACCAATCAAAATACGCTTATTGCGATTTTTTTTACCAAAAATATGTAGCAGAAAACAAATTGGCCTAAAATGTTAAAAAATTTTGATTTTTACATTTTTTGGGGGGAATTTCATATAAAAAAATGTGAAAAATAGCGTTATTATTTAAAATTGACGCTCTTTTTTTGTTTATAGCGCAAAAAGTAAGAATCGCACAGGTGATCAAATACCACCAAAAGAAAGCTCTGTTTGTGGAAAAAAAAGGACATCAATTTCATTTGGGTACAGCATCGCACGACCGCTCAATATTACGTTAAATTCACGCAGTGCCGAATCGCAAAATAGGCCCTGGTCTTTGAGCAGCCAAATCCTCCGGGGCTTAAGTCGTTAAAATCTGTGCAAAGTACACAGATCACCCAAAGGGGAATGTTTTATTCTCAATAAAAGTGGAGTTACTCTTTACATCCAAGATGGGCAGCCCCCCGACCTCTTTGTAACACCCTCTTTATTTCTTTGTTAAATAAAGGAATATTTATTGGATCAATTAACACAAAGCTAACAGAAAAGGGAATAAACGTTCAGCATGTAATGCAGTGTAAGGAACTCAATATTTCAGCTTTTAAAAACATTTTCTATGCACACCTTTATTGAAGCCGTCTTTGCAGCAGTCACACATGACATCCTGGGGTCCATTAGAATGCAGAAAACCCGGATTGAATAAGAGGGGGAAATTTTAAACTGCAATTTGTGCTTAATTGTTCGCAGTACAATGGGGAGGTGGCAGAAGTATTTAAAAGGTGGAAGTTATAAAGACTAAACTTCTACTATAAAGTGCACCTGTCATCGCTGATGTTTAGCATGTTAGTTCCTTGGCTGTCTTATTGCAATTTCAGAGTCCCTTACATTGCATAGGTTTCATGACGGGGACAGGAGGAAAAAGATAGAGGGGTAGTGGGACATGCTGATAAGGTCACTGTGCATTGATGAGACATGCTGATCAGGTCACTGTGCATTGATGGGAAATGCTGATCAGGTCACTGTGCATTGATGGGACATGCTGGTCAGGTCACTGTGCATTGATGGGACATGCTTATCAGGTCACTGTGCATTGATGGGACATGCTGGTCAGGTCACTGCGCATTGATGGGACATGCTGATCAGGTCACTGTGCATTGATGGGACATGCTGATCAGGACAACTTGCATTGATGGGACATGCTGGTCAGGTCACTGTGCATTGATGGGATATGCTGGTCAGGTCACTGTGCATTGATGGGACATACTTATCAGTGTCACTGTGCATTGATGGGACATGCTGGTCAGGTCACTGTGCATTGATGGGACATGCTGATCAGGTCACTGTGCATTGATGGGACATGCTAATCAGGTCACTGTGCATTGATGGGACATGCTGATCAGGTCACTGTGCATTGATGGGACATGCTAATCAGGTCACTGTGCATTGATGGGACATGCTGGTCCGGTCACTGTGCATTGATGGGACATGCTGATCAGGTCACTGTGCATTGATGGGACATGCTAATCAGGTCACTGTGCATTGATGGGACATGCTGATCAGGTCACTGTGCATTGATGGGACATGCTAATCAGGTCACTGTGCATTGATGGGACATGCTGATCAGGTCACTGTGCATTTATGGAACATGCTTATCAGGTCACTGTGCATTGATGGGACATGCTGATCAGGTCACTGTGCATTGATGGGACATGCTGATCAGGTCACTGTGCATTGATGGGACATGCTGGTCAGGTCACTGTGCATTGATTGGACATGCTGGTCAGGTCACTGTGCATTGATGGGACATGCTTATCAGGTCACTGTGCATTGATGGGACATGCTGATCAGGTCACTGTGCATTGATGGGACATGCTTATCAGGTCACTGTTCATTGATGGGACATGCTGCTCAGGTCACTGCATTGATGGGACATGCTGATCAGGTCACTGTGCATTTATGGGACATGCTGATCAGGTCACTGTGCATTGATGGGACATGCTTATCAGGTCACTGTGCATTGATGGGACATGCTGGTCAGGTCACTGTGCATTGATGGAACATGCTTATCAGGTCACTGTGCATTGATGGGACATGCTGGTCAGGTCACTGTGCATTGATGGGACATGCTGGTCAGGCCACTGTGCATTGATGGGACATGCTGGTCAGGTCACTGTGCATTGATGGGACATGCTTATCAGTGTCACTGTGCATTGATGGGACATGCTGGTCAGGTCACTGTGCATTGATGGGACATGCCGGTCAGGTCACTGTGCATTGATGGGACATGCCAATCAGGTCACTGTGCATTGATGGGACATGCTGATCAGGTCACTGTGCATTGATGGGACATGCTGATCAGGTCACTGTGCATTGATGGGACATGCTGATCAGGTCACTGTGCATTGGTGGGACATGCTGATCAGGTCACTGTGCATTGATGGGACATGCTGATCAGGTCACTGTGCATTGGTGGGACATGCTGATCAGGTCACTGTGCATTGATGGGACATGCTTATCAGGTCACTGTGCATTATTGGGACATGCTGATCAGGTCACTGTGCATTGATGGGACATGCTGATCAGGTCACTGTGCATTGATGAGACATGCTGATCAGGTTACTGTGCATTGATGGGACATGCTGGTCAGGTCACTGTGCATTAATGGGACATGCTGATCAGGTCACTGTGCATTGATGGGACATGCTTATCAGGTCACTGTGAATTGATGAGACATGCTGATCAGGTCACTGCGCATTGATGAGACATGCTGATCAAGTCACTGTGCATTGATGGGACATACTTATCAGTGTCACTGTGCATTGATGGGACATGCTTATCAGGTCACTGTGCATTGATGGGACATGCTGATCAGGTCACTGTGCATTGATGGGACATGCTTATCAGGTCACGGTACATTGATGGGACATGCTGGTCAGGTCACTGTGCATTGATGGGACATGCTGATCAGGTCACTGTGCATTGATGGGACATGCTGATCAGGTCACTGTGCATTGATGGGACATGCTGGTCAGGTCACTGTGCATTGATGGGACATGCTTATCAGGTCACTGTGCATTGATGGGACATGCTTATCAGGTCACTGTGCATTGATGGGACATGCTGGTCAGGTCACTGTGCACTGATGGGACATGCTGGTCAGGTCACTGTGCATTGATGGGACATGCTGATCAGGTCACTGTACATTGATGGGACACACTGGTCAGGTCACTGTGCATTGATGGGACATGCTGGTCAGGTCACTGTGCATTGATGGGACATGCTTGTCAGGTCACTGTGCATGGATGGGACATGCCTGTCAGGTCACTGTGCATTGATGGGACATGCTTGTCAGGTCACTGTGCATTGATGGGACATGCTAATCAGGTCACTGTGCATTGATGGGACATGCTGATCAGGTCACTGTGCATTGATGGGACATGCTGATCACGTCACTGTGCATTGATGGGACATGCTGATCAGGTCACTGTGCATTGATGGGACATGCTGATCAGGTCACTGTGCATTGATGGGACATGCTGATCAGGTCACTGTGCATTGATGGGACATGCTGATCAGGTCACTGTGCATTGATGGGACATGCTTATCAGGTCACTGTGCATTGATGGGACATGCTTATCAGGTCACTGTGCATTGATGGGACATGCTGATCAGGTCACTGTGCATTGATGGGACATGCTGGTCAGGTCACTGTGCATTGATGGGACATGCTGATCAGGTCACTGTGCATTGATAGGACATGCTGGTCAGGTCACTGTGCATTGATGGGACATGCTGGTCACTGTGTATTGAATGGGGACACGCTGGTCAATCTTAAACCAACCTAATGATTGTTTGTTAAGTCACGCAATTTTTTACCGCATTTTTTGCCGTGAAGCAATACCTATTACATTTTTTTTGCGCCCCCCCCCCAAAAAAAAATTTTGAGCACCAGCCACCACTGGTTCCATTTAAATTTAGAAAAAAAAGCTAGGGCCAGCAAGGAGCTAGGTCCTTAAGCCCCGTACACACGTGTCGAAAATTGGCAGGGAATTTTCGGCCAACGTCCGATCTGCCGATTTTCGGCTTGTTAGTATGATGCTTCCGACAACCAACTCCGACTTTTCGGCCGAAAAAAATCTAGTGTGCAGGCTATAAAATTTTTGTTGGCCGTCAACATAACGGCCGATTTTCGTGCAGTCAGTACAGATTTCGACAGGGAAAAATCTGATGAGCAAGTCTGGGCATGCTCAGTAGGGATGATCGAACTTTTGAAAAGTTCGGTTCGACCAGAGCACCCGAATTTCCCGAAAGTTCGGTTCGGATTCCAGAACCCCATTGAAATCAATGGGACCCGAACTTCGGTAATCAAAAAACACAATTTTTAAGCCCTAAAACCCAATAAATGCCACTAAAATGTGCCTAGGGTTCTGGGTCATGCCCCAGGGACTATTAATCACACAAAAAAAGTTCTTAAAAATTGTCGTTTTTGATAGAGAGACAATTATTGAAAAAATTAAAAAAAAAAAAAAAAAAGATTTCTTTGTATTTAGTGTCTGGTGGATCTAAAATGTGTACCAGTGGAATTTCAGTTCTGTAGCATGTCCAGAACCAGAATTATAGCATGCCAAACCTTCAAAAATGACTTTTTTTGCTTAACTGCACCTTTCTTTTGCTCCTAATCAACGGCACAGCCAATGTGTATGATGGGGACATAATGCAGTGCACTGGAAACAAGATTAGAGATTTTTTTGGAAAAAGGTGCTGTCTCTTTAAATGTGCATATAATTAACGGGGGTATTTCCACAATGGGGCTATTATTACCAAATGTTTTCAAGAAGTCAAAAGATGTATGTAGATGCACTTTATTTCATGTAAAATGGTGTTTGGTGCACTTTAACTTGAATTCTCACAAGAAACAGACATATATGCACGGATACAATGAGGGTTAGGGGTAGGGGCCACAATGTAGTGCAGAGTGAACAAGATTAGAGATGTTTTGGATGAATACTGTTGTCTCTTGACTTTGAATAGAAGTAAAGGATGCTTAAAAATTGGGCCTTTGGTGGTGCTGACGATGCCTTGACACCATAACCCTATGAAAGTGCTGGTCATGAAGGCAATAATTGCCTTTGTAAGGAAAAAAATTACAATGATATGCATCTGTGTGACAGGTGCGCAAAAATTGTTGTTTGGGTGTTGGCGGAGCCATACCACTGTAAGCCCAAAGAGCTGGTGTTGAAGAAGGCGTAAAAATTATGAAGGTGTGCACCTGTGGAACAGGTGCGCAAACATGGTATTTTTTGTTTAGCGTAGCCTCCCCACCGTAACCCCAAAGAGCTGGTGTTGAAGGAGGCCCAAAAATTATAAAGGTGTGCACCTGTGGAACAGGTTAGCAAACATGGTATTTTTTGTTTAGAGTAGCATCCCCACCGTAACCCCAAAGAGCTGGTGTTGAAGGAGGCCCAAAAATTATAAAGATGTGCACCTGTGGAACAGGTTCGCAAACATGGTAGTTTTTGTTTAGCGTAGCCTCCCCACCGTAACCCCAAAGAGCTGGTGTTGAAGGAGGCCCAAAAATTATAAAGGTGTGCACCTGTGGAACAGGTTCGCAAACATGGTAGTTTTTTTTAGCGTAGCCTCCCCACCGTAACACCAAAGAGCTGATGTTGAAGGAGGCCCAAAAATTATAAAGGTGTGCACCTGTGGAACAGGTTCGCAAACATGGTAGTTTTTGTTTAGCGTAGCCTCCCCACTGTAACCCCAAAGAGCTGGTGTTGAAGGAGGCCCAAAAATTATAAAGGTGTGCACCTGTGGAACAGGTTCGCAAACATGGTAGTTTTTTTTTAGCATAGCCTCCCCACCGTAACACCAAAGAGCTGGTGTTGAAGGAGACCCAAAAATTATAAAGGTGTGCACCTGTGGAACAGGTTCGCAAACATGGTAGTTTTTGTTTAGCGTAGCCTCCCCACTGTAACCCCAAAGAGCTGGTGTTGAAGGAGGCCCAAAAATTATAAAGGTGTGCACCTGTGGAACAGGTTCGCAAACATGGTAGTTTTTTTTTTTAGCATAGCCTCCCCACCGTAACACCAAAGAGCTGATGTTGAAGGAGGCCCAAAAATTATAAAGGTGTGCACCTGTGGAACAGGTTCGCAAACATGGTAGTTTTTGTTTAGCGTAGCCTCCCCACTGTAACCCCAAAGAGCTGGTGTTGAAGGAGGCTCAAAAATTATAAAGGTGTGCACCTGTGGAACAGGTTCGCAAACATGGTAGTTTTTTTTTAGCATAGCCTCCCCACCGTAACACCAAAGAGCTGGTGTTGAAGGAGACCCAAAAATTATAAAGGTGTGCACCTGTGGAACAGGTTCGCAAACATGGTAGTTTTTTTTTAGCGTAGCCTCCCCACCGTAACACCAAAGAGCTGGTGTTGAAGGAGGCCCAAAAATTATAAAGGTGTGCACCTGTGGAACAGGTTCGCAAACATGGTAGTTTTTGATTAGCGTAGCCTCCCCACCGTAACCCCAAAGAGCTGGTGTTGAAGGAGGCCCAAAAATTATAAAGGTGTGCACCTGTGGAACAGGTTCGCAAACATGGTAGTTTTTTTTAGCGTAGCCTCCCCACCATAACACCAAAGAGCTGGTGTTGAAGGAGGCCCAAAAATTATAAAGGTGTGCACCTGTGGAACAGGTTCGCAAACATGGTAATTTTTGTTTAGCATAGCCTCCCCACCGTAACACCAAAGAGCTGGTGTTGAAGGAGACCCAAAAATTATAAAGGTGTGCACCTGTGGAACAGGTTCGCAAACATGGTAGTTTTTGTTTAGCGTAGCCTCCCCACTGTAACCCCAAAGAGCTGGTGTTGAAGGAGGCCCAAAAATTATAAAGGTGTGCACCTGTGGAACAGGTTCGCAAACATGGTAGTTTTTTTTTTAGCATAGCCTCCCCACCGTAACACCAAAGAGCTGATGTTGAAGGAGGCCCAAAAATTATAAAGGTGTGCACCTGTGGAACAGGTTCGCAAACATGGTAGTTTTTGTTTAGCGTAGCCTCCCCACTGTAACCCCAAAGAGCTGGTGTTGAAGGAGGCTCAAAAATTATAAAGGTGTGCACCTGTGGAACAGGTTCGCAAACATGGTAGTTTTTTTTTAGCATAGCCTCCCCACCGTAACACCAAAGAGCTGGTGTTGAAGGAGACCCAAAAATTATAAAGGTGTGCACCTGTGGAACAGGTTCGCAAACATGGTAGTTTTTTTTTAGCGTAGCCTCCCCACCGTAACACCAAAGAGCTGGTGTTGAAGGAGGCCCAAAAATTATAAAGGTGTGCACCTGTGGAACAGGTTCGCAAACATGGTAGTTTTTGTTTAGCGTAGCCTCCCCACCGTAACCCCAAAGAGCTGGTGTTGAAGGAGGCCCAAAAATTATAAAGGTGTGCACCTGTGGAACAGGTTCGCAAACATGGTAGTTTTTTTTTAGCGTAGCCTCCCCACCATAACACCAAAGAGCTGGTGTTGAAGGAGGCCCAAAAATTATAAAGGTGTGCACCTGTGGAACAGGTTCGCAAACATGGTAATTTTTGTTTAGCGTAGCCTCCCCACCGTAACCCCAAAGAGCTGGTGTTGAAGGAGGCCCAAAAATTATAAAGGTGTGCACCTGTGGAACAGGTTCGCAAACATGGTAGTTTTTTTTTAGCGTAGCCTCCCCACCGTAACCCCAAAGAGCTGGTATTGAAGGAGACCCAAAAATTATAAAGGTGTGCACCTGTGGAACAGGTTCGCAAACATGGTAGTTTTTGTTTAGCGTAGCCTCCCCACCGTAACCCCAAAGAGCTGGTGTTGAAGGAGGCCCAAAAATTATAAAGGTGTGCACCTGTGGAACAGGTTCGCAAACATGGTAGTTTTTTTTTAGCGTAGCCTCCCCACCGTAACCCCAAAGAGCTGGTGTTGAAGGAGGCCCAAAAGTTATAAAGGTGTGCACCTGTGGAACAGGTTCGCAAACATGGTAGTTTTTGTTTAGCGTAGCCTCCCCACCGTAACACCAAAGAGCTGGTGTTGAAAGAGGCCTAAAAATTATAAAGGTGTGCACCTGTGGAACAGGTGCGCAAACATGGTATTTTTTATATAACCAAAATGAGGTTCTGTGAACGTAAAGAGAATGAGAGGAGGGTTTGAGGGTGGCACCATGGTCCAGGCTTAAACTGAGGCTCAGCAGCCCCATCGCAACGATAGCCTAGTCTACAAGGTCTGCATCAGGTGCATCAAAGCTTGATATCCACAACTGATTCATTTTAATGAATGTCAAACGGTCGACTGAGTTGGTGGAGAGTCTTGTTCGATGGTCTGTGACGAATCCTTCTGCTGCGCTGAATGCCCGTTCCGATAGAACACTGGAAGCAGGGCAGGCCAACAACTCCATGGCATACTGGGCCAGTTCTGGCCAGTGGTCTAATCTTAAGACCCAGTATGCCAGTGGATCGGCTTCGTCACATGAAAAGCCCTCTGTGTCATTTTGTGCCCTGACGTAATCGTCCACCATGTGATGCAGACGCTGTCGATGCGATGTGGCAGCTGAGAGGCCTGGGCGGTGAGGACTAAAAAAAGACCGAAAGGCATCTGTCAACCGCACGCCTTCTCCAATGCTCCTCTCGTGACCAGCAGTAGAATCCATGGTAGGTTGTCCCCGCCCCTGCACCCTATGGGAGTCGGGGAACGTGTTCACCAGAATCCTCTCGAGACTGTCCTCAAGGGATTTGATCCTGTGGACTCTCTGGGTGGATGGGAAAAGCTCCGAGACTTTTGACTTGTACCGGTGGTCAAGTAGGGTGGCTAACCAATAGTGGTCAGTCTGTTTAATGGCCTTGATTCTGGGGTCCTTTCGCAGGCTCTGAAGCATGATGTTTTCCATGCGTCGCAAATTAGCGAAGGCCTCAGAAGCTGACTCCTCGGGGTCACTCAAAACGACATTATCTTGAACGGGCTCCTCCTCCTCCCAGCCACGCACTACTCCAAAGTGTCCCGAAGGAGTCAAACTAGGCCTTGCAGATTTCCGCATGTCTTCCTCCTCCTCCTCAAAGCCTGCAAAAGTTGCCGAAGAATCGTCCTCCTCCTCCTCCTCTTCCACCCCTGGATCCTGCTCGGGCCTCTGGGAGCTAGGCATAATGGGGTCAGGATTCTCAGGATAAAGGGGGCCTTGAGAGGCAAGGAAGTCCTCCTCTTCCTCCTGCTGCTCTGCCTCCATGGCCCTGTCCATAATGCCACGCAGAGTGTGCTCCAACAAAAACAATACCGGTAGAGCGTCACTGATGCATGCGCTGTCCCGGCTGACCATCCTTGTGGCCTCCTCAAATGGCGAGAGGACAGCGCATGCGCACTGCCATGGTGAAAAGAAGCCCAGGCGCGCAGAGCCAGTGCTGGTGCCGTACTCGCATAGATATTCATTGAGGGCCCTCTGCTGCATGTACAGGTGCTGCAGCATAGCCAAGGTGGAGTTCCAGCGGGTGGGCATGTCACAGACAAGGCGGTGTACCGGCAGGTGAAACTCGCGCTGCACTTCGGCAAAACGTGCAGTGGCACTGTGCGACCGCCTGAAGTGACTGCACACCCTTCTTGCCATCCTTAGCACATCCTGCATTCCCGGGTACGAGTTCAAAAACCGCTGTACGAGATTCAGGACATGCGCCAGGCATGGCACATGGGTCAACTTTCCCTGACAAAGGGCGGCCAGGAGGTTTGACCTATTATCGGTAACCACCATCCCTGGCTGCAGCTGGCATGGTGTCAACCACCTCTGGGCCTGTGCCTGCAGAGCCCCAAGAATCTCAGGGGCAGTGTGCTGCCTGTCCCCTAGACACACAAGCTGCAGCACTGCGTGACACCTTTTGGCCTGAGACATAGAATAGCCCTTTGAACGCTTACGTGGTACCTCATCATATTCAAAGGACCATTCTGCAGAGGAGGGCATGGAGGAGGTAGAGGAGAAGGAGCAGGAGGGGGTAGAAGTGATCGATCTACCCGGATCAGCGACACCACCAGCTGTTTGCAGACGTGGGGGCAACACTGGCTGCAGCAACGAGCCCTGGCTACAATCCCTTCCGCTGGCAAGCAGTGTCACCCAATGAGCAGTGACAGAAATGTAACGTCCCTGCCCATGTTTGCTTGATCAAGTGTCAGCCGTCAGGTGTATCTTACGGCTGACTGACTTGGCCAGGGACGACACTACATTGCCTTCCACATGTTGGTATAGGGATGGCAGGGCCTTACGGGCAAAGTAATGCCGACTTGGCACCTGCCACTGTGGAACTGCACATTTTGCGAAGTCACGGAAGGGAGCAGACTCTACCAGGTTAAATGGTAACAGTTGCAGAGCCAGTAGTTTTGCCAAACTACTGTTTAGACGCTGGGCATGTGGGTGGCGGGGAGTATACATTTTTTTTCGTTCCAGCATGTGTGGAATCAAAATTTGGCGTCTAGATGTTACAGCTGGTGGTGTGCTGGAGGTAGATGCGACACTGCCTGCTATATCATCATCCCTGTCAGTGGAGGCTGCCAACAGGTGACGAGTGACTATAGCAGGGCCAGGAACAGACTGATGTGCAGGTGGAGCACGAGAAGGAGCGCGAGGAGGACTAGATCTTTGGCCCTTTTGTGGGTTCTTCAAATGCTCCTGCCAACGGGCCAAGTGGTGGGTTGTCAAATGCCTGTTTAGGCAGCTTGTACCCAGGTGGTTCACATTTTGCCACGTTTTATACCCTTCTTACAAATCTTGCAGATCACAACTGTTCGCTCTGAATGGGATGTCTCAAAAAAGGCCCAGCAAGAAGAGGTGTGTATAGTGGCCTGGGAGACAACAGGTGCGGCCTTAGATGGAGTGGGCCGTCTGCTCTCCCCTCTTGCTTGCTCTGCCTCCTCCTCAACCTCAGACTCAACATCAGACTCCATCAAGGACTGAGCATCAGGCGTGGCCCGGGAGACAACAGGTGCGGCCTTAGATGGAGCGGGCCGTCTGCTCTCCCCTCTTGCTTGCTCTGCTTCCTCCTCAAACTCAGACCCAACATCTGACTCCATAAAGGACTGAGCATCAGGCCTGGCCCGGGAGACAACAGGTGCGGCCTTAGATGGAGTGGGCCATCTGCTCTCCCCTCTTGCTTGCTCTGCCTCCTCCTCAAACTCAGACCCAACATCAGACTCCATAAAGGACTGAGCATCAGGCTGGAGTAGATGGCCGACACTGTGGTCAAACAGCTCAGCTGACTCCTCTGCCATGTCTGAAGTTGGGTCTAAGGGAGGACGTGAGGTGGACATGGACTCATCTGTATTTGTTCTGCCAACTGCAGAAGACTGACCACTTTTCTCTGCCTGGGTCACTGTAGTTGCAGATGATGCCGATGATGAGGGTTTGGTCATATAGTCCACCACCTCCTGTACATACTGTGGATGAATAGCTTGGCCACTTCCGGAGAACAATCCAAATGGTGGCCTGGCTGAGGACTGACCACCACATCCACCCCTGCCTCTAGACACCCTAGAAGCTGTGCCCCTTTCCACAGCAGGGCCACGTATACCTTTTCTTGGTCTACCTGGCATATTTGTCACTGAGGCGTTGGCAACTGTGTGCGGTGAAAAACGCACACTGCTATGCGACCCACAGTTGTCGCTGAATACAGCACAGCAGATGTGTGTCACGCACAGTAGCAAAGCCTTTTGCACAGTGGACCTAACACTTTGAAGAACAGGCGTTAAGTTGTCACTGAGGCCTTGGCAACTCTGTGCGGTGAAAAATGCACACTGCTATGCGACCCACAGTTATCTCTGAATACAGCACAGCAGATGCGTGTCACACACAGTTGCAAAGCCTTTTGCACTGTGGAGCTAACGCTTTCAAGAACAGGCGTTAAGTTGTCACTGAGGCAATGTATTTTGCTGCCTAGCAAGCACGTAAGCTAGCAAGCTGTAGATATATCAGCACTGTGCAACGTGCTCAGTACACAGAACCCTCACACTTTCACTTTCCCTACAGAAACTCGATTATTACATCTAACTACTGTGGTACAAAGTTCCCTAACTACACTAGATATCCCTTTCCTCACACTAAATAAAAAGCTCCATACAGCAGAAGACTGACACTGTCCCTTAAAATTTTTTTTTTTTTTTTTCTAACTCAAAAAACCAGCACAATCGCTGTATTTCTAACTACACTGACTGGCTGTAAGCTGAATGCAATTCTGCTATATGGAGCTTTAGAACCACTCAACTATGCAGAAAATGTAGTGTAGCAAAGCAGGAGTAAGATAAATGCTTCCACTCTCTTCAACAGGCTATGTATCACTGTGCTAGGGTTTAGGCGGGGCTATCTTATATACTGTGGGGCGTATTCACTCCTGATTGGCCTCTGGTCCCTGTAGTCACTCCAATCACGTTCCTAGAAGACTCCTGCCCCCTCATTGGCTTTTGCTCATGTTTCTGGGCCAATCACGGCTTTTAAAGCCCAGTTCCTGTCCCAGTGCATTTTGGGCGGTTCTGGTGGCCGAATTCCGAACTTTTACTGCAAAAAGTTTGGAATTCAGCCGAATATCGAACATCCAATATTCGGGTCGAACCGATGGTCGACCCGAACCTTTCGATCATCCCTAATGCTGTTAACAAGTAAATAAAAAAGATAAATAACATCTTGTAATGGCCACAGCAGGAGTGCAGACCTGGGAAGTCTAGTGCAAACATCTCATGAACACAGACCTTCTGAGATATAAGAAACTCTCAGGTGCTTTAACCACTTGCCTTCTGTGCACTTAAACCCCCTTCCCATCCAGACCAATTTTTAGCTTTCAGTGCTCTCACATTTTGAATGACAATTGCGCGGTCATGCTACACTGTACCCATATTAAATTTCTATCATTTTTTTCACACAAATAGAGCTTTCTTTTGGTGGTATTTAATCACCTCTGGGTTTTTTATTTTATACAAAAAAAAAGAAAAAAGACAGAAAATTTTGAAAAAAAAAAAAAAGGTTTTCTTATTTTCTGCGAGTAAATTTTGAAAATAAATACATTTTTCTCCTTCACTGATGTGCGCTGATGAGGCGGCACTGATGGGCACTGATAGGCTGCACTGATGGGCACTGATGAGGTGGCACTTATGGGCACTGATGAGGTGGCACTGATGAGGAGGTACTAATATGCCGCACTGATGAGCACTGATAGGCGGCACTGATAGGCGGCACTGATAGGCGGCACTGATGAGCACTGATAGGCGGCACTGCTGGGCACTGAGAGGTGGCACTGCTGGGCACTGAGAGCTGGCACTGCTGGGCACTGAGAGGCGGCACTAACGGGCGGCACTGATGGGCACTGACGGGTGGCACTGATGGGCACTGGCGGGTGGCACTGATTGACACTGACGGGTGGCACTGATGAGCACTGATGGGCAGCACCATCAGTGCCCACACTCAGTGCCCATAGTGCTGCCAGTCAGTGCTCATCAGTGCCTAGATGAGCAGGCACTGATGGGCACTGACTGGCAGCACTATGGGCACTGATGGGGGGCACTGATGGCGGGCACTGTGGGCATTGATGGTGGGCAGTTAGTGTGTTTAGTGTACCTTTGTTGTAATCAGGGAGCGCGCAGGAGCGCGCAGGAGCGCGCGGGAGCCAGTGTTTGGGAGGCCGTTTAAAGACGGCCTCCCAAAAATGTGAGTCCGCGCTGCAGCCGTACTTCGGCTACAGCGCAGATGGGAGGTAGTTAAGTGATTGTAAATGATCACCTTGCAAAACAGCCCATTCGGTTTAAAATATAAATGAAAGGCAAAACATTTTTGTATAGATATAAAAAAAAAAATCAAAAAATACCTTTTTTCCCTTTTCTTATAAGTGATCACATTCCCTCTGTTCTCAGTTGCATAAGAGCCGTGGGAAGAGAAGCAGCAGCACACTGAGCTTCCCAGTGAATGGCTGTGCATTGGAGGTGTGTGAGGATAAGTCTGATCATTGGAGGAGAGTGTTCTCCTGCATAGTGTGGTCAGTTTTTAATAAGAAAGCAGAAGTACTGGCAGGAGAACAGGATACTTTCTCATACACGTACAAGTTACAGCAGGCACATATCACAAATATGAAGTGTTGGGGTAACAAATGCTTTAACTCTCCAGCATCTACCAAATACAGAAACATTAGTTTTGTGAGGGCTAACCGTTTTCCAGTCATTTTTAATATATATTTATATATAACAGGGCAGTTCAAATGCACATCTGAACTGACTGGAACATGCAACTGAACATTCACATGTTTCTTGTCACAGATTGGGAATCTGTTCTCACTAGGGGCACACTGGCTGACCAGGACTTGGTAGTAGCAGCTGGGGCTAGGTGGTGGTGTAGGCCACAGAGGAGTTATGAAGAGGCAAAGGACATTGCAGAGACGGGATATCCAATAGCATTAAGGAGGCATATGGTCGGTGTGCCCACTTGTTCAGTGAAGATAAGAGCCCTTAGAAGGCACAGGGTTCAAGGAGCCATGTGGCCTTCAGCAGAGCACCCCACATGGGTTGATGGGTTTTGTTGCTGATGACTCCCAGGTTGCAGTTCTCAGCATCACCCATTCAGGCAGCTACCAGAGAATGAATACAGATATATCAGAATGAGTCTCTTGCAGCACTGGGGTGCTGGGTTCACTATAAGTAACAGTAACAAGTCTTTTGTAGCAGTGGAGTTCTGGGCTCAGAAGACAAGTCTGTAGAGTACAGGATACATGCAAGTGTGAAGACACAGGAAATTAGACACAGGTGTTGAGATGAAGGTTGCTGACTGGATTACACAGAGGTGAATGAGGAGTGGATGCTGGCTTGGGTGCACATAAAGCCGCAGGTACACTGGTTGCAGGCTGGCGTGCAAATTGCTAGCTGAACACACAGGGAATCACATAGGTACTAGTTGTAGGTAGCAGGCTGAAATGTATAGGGAGTCACAGAGGATTGCTGAAATCAGGGACACTGGGAACATGAAGGGGTCACAGAGGATGTCTGGAGACAAACTCAGGGAGTGTGACATTTCTTTTGTAATGACCTGCATTTTTGTTTAAGAAGTAAACCCTCCTCTGCAAGTTGTACCTATAGGTAAGCCTATGATAAGGCTAACCTATAGGTACTGTAAATATCTCCTAAACATGTACCGTTTAGGAAATATTTACCTTACATGCAGCCAGTGACATCACTGGCGCATGCACTCTGAAGGAACGGCTGCTGGTGCTGTTCCTTCAGAGCCCCGTGCCGTGACCGTCAGCTCCCGCGTGAGTGCGCAGGAATGACGTCGCCGCGGCTCCGGCCAATCAGATGGCCGGATGCCGCGATCCCGTCATAGAGGTAAGCGGGCGGCACGGCGGGGGCTCGTTCTAAGGTAAGTATTTCATAATGAGGTAGTGATGCCACTGCGATGCATACTAGCTCATTATGGGTTTCTCTTTCAGGTTGAAAAAAACAAAAAAACATTTGGGTTTACAACCTCTTGTGGCAGTGTATAACAATGTGTGTGTGTTGTAGAAAAACAGTAAATTATTAATGGTTTACAAACTTTTCCTCACGACTGTAGCTATCAATAATACTGCATAAACAGAGACGTACCTAAAGCACGTTGATTGCTACGCTCTGCTTCAAGTGCTGCCACTGACAGGGTGAAATGTCAGTGCACACACCATCCAGTGGATTGAAATCTTGCCAATATTGAGGAGGAAGTAGGCAGAGTCCTCAAGCGCACACATGTCTGGCTGATGCTCCACTCCTAGGGGACAGAAAACCACATACAGCAGCGGCTGCCCGCCGAATATTCGCTCAGTTTTTACAGCATTAGTACAGGAAACTGTGCTGTACATAAAGGTATGGTTTTCAGCGGGTCTCGGACTAAATTTAAGTCCAAAAGTGGCAAGGAAGTGCTGTCCAGAGCCTCATTTAAAATGGCGTCGGCTCCCTCTCCCTCAGCTGCCTCAGAATCACCTCACAGCGCTGACAGAGCAGTGAAACTATTCCCTCCTCTCCTCACATATCAAACTGAAACAGTCCGCAGTACCTCAGTTTCACAGGATGAAAAGGACATTGAGTCAGTCTCTCCTAATATATTATCACATATTGAACGTATGTTTCAAAAGGCACTTAAACAGACTTCTGACCATATTACTAATAGCCTGACTAAAGAGATAAGGGAGCTGGGCACACGCATAGCTAATCTTGAAACAAGGATAGAGGATATTGAGAATTTTACACAGGACCAAAATACAGAAATTGAGAATCTTAAAGAGGAAAACTTAGTACTTCAGTCTCGTCTAGAAGATTTTGAAAACAGGGCAAGACGCTCCAATTTGCGCATAAGAGGCATTCCTGAATCCATAATTGACTTACAAGCGACAATGTTAGCCTTGTTTCAAGAATTACAACCTGCTATTCCAGTCGAACGCCTGGAAATGGACAGAGTCCATCGCGCCTTATCTCCTAAAAAATCAAAGGGTCCACCCAGAGACATCATCATTAAATTCCATTATTACCGTACAAAGGAACAGCTCTTATCAGCTGCTAGAGAAAAAGGATCCTTAAATTTTCAGGGTCACGAATACCAAATCTTCGCAGATCTGTCTCCTATCACCATAAATAAAAGAAGAGCTCTTAAACCATTATTACAAATATTGCAGGAAAAACATATCCCCTACCAGTGGGGTTTTCCTTTTTCGGTGCGTTTTACTTTTCAAGGTACTAAATACAAATGTCATTCATCTGAAGATTTTCAAAACACCCTTCAAGACCTTCACCTAACTGAACACCAGAACTTGCAAGGCTCAGAAAATGCTCGACGCAGATCTGCCTCTGGCTCACCACACACTTTCTCAAAATCTTCTGGGAAACAAAATCGTCGTGATTCACATAAACGTGGTCGCTTCATTTCTCCTTCTCCATCTGCTGAAGATTCCATGGACTGATGGACCAGATCATTCTATTATCTCCTCTGTCTTATGCCAATGTGTCCCATGTTGGTCATCCAATTTCTTTTTCCTTGAAAAGACTTCAGTTTTTTTTTTTTTTTATCTTGCCAGTATAATATTTCATGGATCTAATCCCTTTTTGCCACATACTTCTAATTTGTTTTTTGAGCTAAATGCTCAAGCTCATACATGTTATAGCAAACTACACTGTGGCACAGAATTCCATTTAGTTCTACTTATTGTAGATTAATCCCTGTTGCTTGGTTCAAATCAATCTTCCCTTTTTTTTTTTTTTAATATGGTTATTATTCAGTTTCACTGTGCTACATCCTTTCCTATCTATAATATGTGCTAGAAGACATGGATATCTTCCTTTAGAGCTCTATAAAGTTCTTTATAGTTGATACTCATTCCTATGAAATGAATTCTTAGATTCACAGTATCTTGCACAGCTACTACTGGCAGGATTACTGTGATTTCTGCTCGTTATTATAGCATAAGTCACTTATACTACTGTATATTTTTTTAGTGATTATTAACTTGTGATTTTCTGTACCTTCCTAGGTTGTTCCGTGCGTCCTCAATTTGTTACCCTCGGTGGCCTCTCCCTTTCAGAGACTACTGAAGGTAGCTACTTAGCCTTTGTTGGGGGATTTCCATCTCCCATCAACGGCATACGTTTCTATTGGTTGTGCCTTAACTATTTGTTTTATATATTACCTTCTATGCTAAGCACACAATTGTCCCTTCTGTTTAGTTCTTCCCTTTTCTCTACACATTTCCTCCCCCTTCCCACATCGAGTATGAAACAATCGACAAATTCCACAATGGTAGGGTATGCTAGACATCGTTAATATACAATCTTATGGCCCCCCTAAACATAATGTCCTTGAATGTTCAGGGACTAAATAACCCAAACAAACGTACTAAAGCTTTGCGCAATTTTGCATCATTAAAAGCACACATTTTGTGTCTTCAAGAGACACACTTCACCTTATAATCCACTCCCAAATATTTTAGTCCGAAATATCCTCAAATTTTCACTGCCTCTGCCTCTACAAAACAACGAGGTGTGCTAGTGGCCTTTCATCGGTCTACTCCATTTACTCTTGTTCATGAAATCAAGGACCCTGAGGGCAGGTATCTGATTCTCACGGGATACCTTATTGACTCCGCTATCACTATAGTGTCATATTATGCTCCCAGCAAAAATCCTATTCCATTTCTTTCGCATCTTTTTTAGGTTGTGGATTCTCATAGAATGGGTGCAGTTATGATTTGTGGTGATTCAAATCAAGTTATTTTCCCATTTCTGGATAAATCCCCTATATCTTCTTCGAGCAGCCCTAATAAACTCTCATTCTCACAACTGCTTGCAAAACATAATATGGTAGATTCTTGGAGAGAGGTGAATCCAAACAAGCGTAGATACACATATTATTCGCACCCTCATAAAACTTTCTCCCGCATAGACCATATATTTCTCACTATAGGTCTCATACCTGAAACAATTGCATCTATGGTCATACCAATCACATGGTCTGACCATAATGCAGTATGCACAGTTATTGCTTCAACTATACCTAAAGCACATGACACTACATGGTGCCTTAATGACTCTTTATTAAAAAATAAATCTCACTGTCTGGATATTAAAAATGCTCTCTCTGAATATCTATTACATAATTCAACGCCAGATATGTCTCCCCTTACTTTATGGGAGGCACACAAACCAGTTATTCGTGGTATTTGTTTGAGACAGGCTGCACTCTTTAGACGTGAACGTAAAACACTTAGCCAGAAATAAGAAACAAACTTTAATACATGCTACACAGTATATCAAAATAATCCTACTTTTTCTAATAAAACCAATCTTGATAAAGCTAGGCTTGAATTTGATCTGTTTCTTACAGAATCTGCAGAAAATACACTTCGGAGATCGCGTCACAATTTTTACATTAAAGCAAATAAACCAGATTCACCCATGGCCCGCATGCTCGCGTCACTCCATAAACCATTTAAACCCATACGTCTTAAAATCTCGAGAGATACATTTTCCAGCAACCCTATAAAAATTCTTAAGAAATTTAAAACACACCTAGCTACTCTATATTCATCTGAAAACAATTTGAATTTTTCTGCGGCAAATGAATTTTTTGCTCAACTATCACTACCGACTCTTTCTCAGTCTCAGATGGAATTAATGGAAAAATCAATAACACCAGATGAAGTGTCCCAAGTTATAAAATCACTAAAATTAAATAAAAGACCAGGCCCTGATGGTTTTTCGGCATTATACTACCGGGTTTTTTCCGATTCCCTTTCGCCTATCCTAGCTAATGCTTTCAATACACTTCTTAATGGCCAATCCTTTAAACAGGAAACTTTAACAGCAATCATCTGTATGCTCCCGAAGCCTCAAACTGATGACACGATTTGGTCGAACTATCAACCCATTTCCTTATTAAATTTAGATATTAAAATTTTAACCATAAAAATAGCTTCCAGACTAAATAACTTCATAGGACAACTCATTCAAAGGGATCAAGTAGGTTTCATACCTATTCGCCAAGCTACTGACAACATCAGATGTGCAACTCTGCTATCTCATATAGCTAAAACACGCTGCATCCCCTCGTGCTTCCTATCCCTAGACATTAAAAAAGCCTTTGATACCATATCCTGGCCATATATATGCAATATACTCTTAGTAAATGGGGTTTTGGCCCAAATTTTTTTAAATGGATCTCTGCGCTTTATAACAAACCTAAAGCATATATTAAATACGCAGGCTATAAATCAGACTTGTTTAACATAGAGAGAGGCACGCGTCAGGGGTGCCCTCTCTCCCCTCTCTTATTTGCCCTTCTCATAGAACCTCTAGCACACAGTATTAGAAGTAATCCCTCAATTTCTGGTATAGAACTAGGTGGTCACCATCATAAGTTGTGTTTATTTGCAGATGACATTCTTCTTTTTCTATCATTTCCCCATATATCAGCCCCTAATCTCATTGCTACCCTTAATAAATTCGCTGCTATTTCAGGACTAAATATAAATTTTCAAAAATCCACGGCCCTTAATATCTCATTGAGTGAATCTGAGTTAAATTTAGCGCAGAATGCGTTACCATTTTCATGGTCTTTGAAGCACATTCCATATTTGGGTATAAAATTTACTCCCAACCATTCTGATCTTTATGCAGCCAACTTTACTCCATTATTGAAAAAAGTTACTGAACTACTAACGAAATGGGCATCACTTCCATTGTCGTGGTTTGGGAAGATAAATGCAATCAAAATGGTTATTCTACCCGAATGTTTATATTTATTTAGGGTCCTGCCAATTCATATACCTGCTCGTTTTCTTCGAATCTTACAACGTAAAATAATAAAATTCACCTGGGGTTCAATCAAACCTAGATTGCCCGAATCCACATTGATTCTCCCCAAAACAAGGGGTGGACTGGGTCTCCCCAATTTTGCCACATATTACAAAGCTGCGCAATTGGCACAATTAACTAAGTATCATGCCACTACTGAAATTCCCTTATGGGTTACGATAGAATCTATCGAATGTGACCCCATCTCAATTTCCAATCTCTTATGGTTACAACCATCAGATCGAAAACATATTACTAATCCAATTACCAAGCATTCTCTCTCTTTATGGAATAGACTAAAGACTAATTATAATTTACAGTCTACACACAATCCACTACAATCTTTTCTGAGAAATCCAGCCTTTTATCCGGCTTGGGAATTCCCAAATTCATTTTGGGCATGGTCTAGGTCAGGCCTGTCAAGGCTATTTAATCTGGTCTCTAGCTCTTCTATCTTAAGTTTTCCTGAACTTTGTGAATCACATCATTTACCACATTCAGAACTTTTTCGATATCTCCAAATTAAAAATTTCTATACCCCATTTATAACAAATGGTACCATTCTGAATCAGCTCTCTCAATTTGAGCGTATCTGTATCAACAACCCACACTCCAGAGGTCTAATTTCTAGCCTATATTCTCAATTGCTTAACAATCCAGACTAGATATACCAAACTATGTCAGGAAATGGGAAACACACTTTGGCCGTTCACTTAACCAATCAGAATGGTCTGAAATCTGGTCTGTAATGAAATCTTCTTCTTCAAATATTATCGCAATTGAATCATCATACAAGGTTCTTTCATGATGGTACTTGGTACCAGCTACAATCGCCAAGTTCACACCAAACTATCCGGCCTTTTGTTTTAGAGGTTGTACGGAAATAGGTACACATGTTCATATATGGTGGAATTGCTCAATTGCTACATTTCTACAATATTTGCTAATATTTCTTTTTTGGAAAGAAATATTCTCTCTAGCATCTAAAATGTTTGAAATAGATATCCAGATCCGGTGATTGCCATTTTAAATTTAAAACCTGCATGCCTGACACGAAAACAATTCAAATTATTCCTTCAGCTTCTTAATGCCGCTAAACAAACCATAGCCAAAGCTTGGAAGACTACCACTTTGAATCTTGTAGAAGTTAAACATAGGATGAATAATGCATTATTACATGCAAAAATGGAAGCCATGGATTGTGATAAATGTAGTACTTTTATAAGCATTTGGGACCCTTGGATTAAACATGGCCTATCACCGGGTTTTGAGGAACAGGTTCTGAATGCTTGGTAGTTAAGACTTATATTTTATTTACTTTGTATTAACTTTTGTGGTACAAATTATATTCTCGATGCCCTTTCCTTTACCCACTTTACCCTACCCACACCCTGCTGACTTCTTCCTTTTACTTTTTTTTATTTATTTTTTTCCCCCACAGCCATGTTCTGAATACCCTCTCAAAATCTTAATATCTCAGACTATCATATTAATAATTCTACCTTTTTCTTTTGTTCCTTCCTTTTGTGCAAACTTCACTATACAGTATAACATTTATAATACTTCTGTAACAATAACAGTATTTGTACTTTTGTTTTTGTTTTGTAACTTGCTTTATGGCTGTTTTATAAAACTCAATAAAAGTATTGAACGAGAAGTCTTGCCAATATTATGTAAAAAGTTTTGGCATCAAAGTCACTCTACAGAACTCATGGTGCCAGTTCATTAGACGGAAGAGCCTGGTGTTCTTGCAGGCAAGTGCCACCATGATCTTATGTAAGACACATTCTTCTCACTGTACAGGACATCTTTCCCACTGATTACCAATGAAAAGATACATTTTTTTCCATTAAAAACCAATGTAAATGGTACTTTTTTCCATTTGACCACAAATTTATTCTTTCATTGAATACCAATATAAAAGACATTCTAAATGGCCCCAACATTGGCGGTCAGTGGGAAGATGGTCCATGACTTTGGTAGTAAGCGAGAGAAAGCATGTCCCTTATATTGGTGGTCAGTTCGAAAAATCCAAAATGCCATTTACATCTGTAGCCAGTGGAAAGTAGAATGTTCCTTATATTGGTGGTTAGCCAGTGTTTTGGTGGTCAGTGGGAAGAATTAATTTTTTGCAATAGGCTAATCATAACTATTACTACTTTGTGTAAAGTTTCTTTATTCTCCCCACTGATGCAATGCAGTGTTGCGCTGTAAAAAAAAAAAATCTGTTAGCAACAATCCCTGCACTTTATTTACCCCAAGCTTAAAGTCATACTTTAAAAAAAGAAAAAAAGATCCTAGTTAATAGAAAAAAGTAGCTAAGGTGTTGACAATTGAGCTAGCTATCAATCAGTTGCTGTGGACAGGGGTTGGCTCTAAAAAAAAAATTTTTGGATGTACACATCTATTCACACCGGTGTTCTTTCAGATTACTGCTACCCACCCATCAGATTGTGTAACTGAAGTGATGTTCAGACCAAAAACGACTTACTGTGTATGCATTCCACCACGCTATGCCTCCCAAACACTTCATGATCTGCCAGGTAGTGAACATTTTACTACACCCAGCTACGTCTTGAATTTTAGAGTAATTTTAGCAATAAAGTGAGCGTTTATAAACATATATAGTATATTGACATCTGTGATGCTGTTTTGATGTTACATTTTGTAACAAGCTAGATACCAGTAGTAAGAAGGTGGCGGAGGCCATGTTGGTACACCCCACACTTCTCAGCGCTAAACCTTTAGGCTTTCATTTAACATCCAAACAGCATTACAGATGTCAATATACAATATTTTTTTTTAATACGCTCACTTTATTGCTAAAATGACTCTGAAATTATAGACGTAGCTGGGTGTAGTAAGATGTCTGCTGCCGCTGTTGTTGAACAATCTGATGAGCTCTGTTGGTAGTGAAGTGGAGAAGTGTGTGGAATGCATAGCGTGCCATGGAACGCATGTTGGAACGCAAAGCGCATGCGCAGTAAGTATTTTTGGGAGGAACATTACTTCCTTTACACAATTCAATGGGTAGCGGTAATCTGATAGAACACCGGCTGTTCTGTTCTCACTACATGTATGCCCCAGGCGTTTATGCAGCTCAACATACAGCTAAACCTTCAATCCTATAATAACCAGTTCTTTTGTAACTTTAGGCTTTATTACGGTGAAAGAATGGTGGTCACATGAAACAGGATATAAGTCAGATAGGATTGATATCAGATAGGATTGATCAGGATTGAATATCAGGTGAAACTGGAAATAAACATATAAAAGCATACAATCAGTATATAAACATAAACAAGATATGCACTGAGTATACAGTCAATAGTTCTGAGGCATACCAGCGATGCTTCCTAGAAGGATTCAAGAATCTTCCACAAGAACATGAGGTATAGGTCTCACTCCTCTAAGATGTAGTTTGCAAAAGGAAGTTTTCTCATGTAAGAGGTGGAGTTAATACCCAGTGATAGAGAACAAGAATAACCATGGAGTACTGTCCATCAGTAGTCTTTGTCACAGTGGCATCTTGTGGCCAATATCGGTATTGCAAGTTTCAATAGCATTATTTCTTTTCTTAGGCCGAAGGCATGACCCTGGCAGATCAAAGTATGAAAATATACCCCAGCACAGCAAATCAAATAACTCAAGCATAGTTTGTTAAAGTAAATCAGCAAAAACAAAACTTTGACTTTTTATGTCTCAAGTCACAGCGATTGTTAAAAGAATAACAGTTTTATTAGTTGCATATAAACAAGTTACAACATTAAAAATATCATGGCATAATAATGGTCCTTGTGATCAGATCTGGCTTCAAGTAGATGCTCCGATGTGTTTTATCTCTGATTTCTTCAGGGAGAATTTATTGACTACATGAAGCTTATACTGTATTTAAGTAAAACACAATTACAATAAAGAATTTCATATCCACCACTGCATGTTATGACAAATCATGTGGTTTGTGGACTGCCTCATCCTTTATCCAAATTCTCATTGAGAATTCACAAGGAATCATATCTTATCTCAGATAAAACTGAGAACAAGGTTCCTAGAAAAACTCAATATAATGGAATTCTAGGAGTCCATCAGAATTTTCATGGCAGTGAATACCAAGTGATGTATTGGCGCACCACAGGAGAGCCACCAGAACTGTCCATCAAAAATCTGTGATAAAAGCACACAGGAGACATAAACTTCCATACTTACTAAGTAATTATTAATAAACCCATAGGTTGATAAGCTACAATATGTTCTCAGAGCTCGGAGGGGGGATGCAAGTACAAAAGAATACAAGGAATGAAATTACATATGGGTGCATATACAGACACCAGTATGGCACCTGCAAATATTATATGGATCTCACTGTCTAAACCCAGGACTCACATATATAGAAATGCCCGTCCATGGATAATTAAGTTGGTACAATGAAAACAAAGCCAAAAATAAAAGTATAAAAAAATGTAAATTGTGCTGCACAAATCTGTATATTCTATATAGATTTAATGTGCTTTTATAGTGTGTTAAAAATCACTGTTTGTGTATGGTGAGAGTTGTTACTTTCCTGGATTTGGAAATAGAGATGGAAAATTTAAGATTAACAACTAAAACACATTTCAAAAATACTGACCGTAACTCTTACATACCAACAGATAGTTGTCACTATAAGCCCTGGATTTACAACATACCAAAGGGCCAGTATGTTAGAATCAGGAGAAATTGTACAAAGATAGAGGAATACAAGTTGCAATCAAACAAACTAACAAAGATGTTCACAGAAAAGGGATACCTGGAGGAACATTTAGATAAGGAAAGAAATGAGGTAATGAATATGGAAAGAAAACTCCTTACGCAAGATAAAAACAAGAACCTCAATAGTATATCATCAGATGGGGTAGTTGTACTCTATTATAACATACAACATAAAGCAGTGGAACAGATAATTCGTCAATACTTGCGAGTCCTAAAACAAGACAAGTCCATAGGACAACACATACCAGATAAACCAAAATTCGTATATAGAAGAGCTCCCAACATCAGAGACAAATTAATCAAAAACGTAATAGAACCACCAAAGAGAATTTCATTAATCCCATGGGAATTAAAAGGGTTCAGAGGATGTGGGCATTGCTATAGTTGCATAAGAGTCCCTCAAAATATAAAAGAACGGAACAGCTTTATTAATTTCTAAAAATCTAAAGGAATACGAAATCAAGGACTTTATAACATGTAAAACAAAAGGAGTTACATAGTTACATAGTAGGTGAGGTCGAATAAAGACAATAGTCCATCCAGTTTAACCTGTGTAGGTGTGTGTGGATGTAATCATCTCACATAGCCCTGAATGTTCTGATCCTTGAGATGTACGTCTAAGAGTCTTTTGAGAGCCACCATACTACCCGCAGAAACCACCTGTTGTGTTAGAGAGTTCCACAATCTTGTAGCCCTAACAGTAAAGAACCCCCCACGTTGTCTGAGGTTATAAAATGCGCATGCAACCTCCTCTACATCGGACGAACAAAAAGAGAGAGGGGTGAAAGAATGAGGGAGCACATCTATATCATTAATAAAGGAACGGATAAACACTATCTATATTAACACTTTAAGGAAAAAAAATCAAAACTGCAGAGACATCCAATTTTGGCGCATTGAAGCACCCAAAAAGCATTGGAGAGGCAGAAACTTTGTGAGAGAGATTAGCAAGAGGGAATCCTGGTGGATTCACCAGCTGGGGTCCTTAGTGTCAGGAGGTCTCAACAAAGACTTTGATTTGGGGTGCTTTCTAAGCAACAGTTAATTAGAGGTGTTTATCCGACCCAAACAGTCTGTTCCTGTATCAGTCCACAGATAAAATACATTCATATGCACATTCTCCACATACTACATTATGGTTGGGGCCCATAGTATCAAGAGGGCTTCAATTATTTAAATACTTTCATTTAAGATGTGTTCCTAGTAGAGTTGAGCAAACACCTGGATGTCCGGGTTTGGCCGAACTTGAAAAAAAAGTCTGGGTTCGTGACCCAGACTTAACCCTAACTTGACCCCGATCCCGAACCCCATTGAAGTCAATGGGGATCTGAACTTTTGAGCACTAAAATGGCTCTAAAAAAACATGGAAAGGGCTAGAGGGCTGCAAATGGCAGCAAAATCTTGTTAAGAGCATGGCAAGTGCTCTGCAAACAAATGTGGATAGGGAAATAACTTAAAATAATATAAAAAACATAAAAATAAAAAAATAATCATCTTGATCTAGGAGGACGAGGCCCATATGGAGAAGGCGGTGGAGGTGGCGGTGGATGTGGCGGTGTAGGTGGAAGCGGCGGTGGAGGAGGACGAGGTAGCCAACACTGGTTTTTGTTTTTAATTTTATTTCTTTTTAAATTAGGGTACACCCCAAAAGAGTGAGAAAGATCAAAAATACAATAATGGCTGGGTAAGGCCGGTATACAAGTCTATTCTGCACAAGGTACGGACAAACCCTGTGGGATCCATACGTGGTTCATTTTAATGAACGTGAGCTTGTCCACATTGGCTCTGGACAGGCGGCTGCGCTTGTCTGTGATAACACCCCCAGCCGTGCTAAATACACGTTCAGATAATACACTGCCAGCACCTCCAAGGCGTAAAGGGCAAGGTCAGGCCATGTGCCCAATTTGGAGACCCAGAAGTGGAAGGAGACAGACCCATCATTCAGTACGTGTATAGTACGTAAGGAATGGTAAGGAACTGTATATGGTATATGGTATATGGTAAGGAACGGTGATGTTGGTGGGGTGGGGGGCTTTTTTCCCCCTTCTGTGTTGAGTCTGGCCCTGGAAAAGGTATGTGTCCCTGGTTGTGGGCTGGGCTCTCCCAAAGCTGTCTAAGTTCTGAGGCCTTCTGGTAGGGACGGGGCTGCACTGGTCTTGCCAGGGACCAGGATTCTGAAAAGCCTGTGGTGCCCCTGGAGTGGCAGTCCAGGGGTGCCATAATTTACAGTGGATGGCAACACTTTGAGTATGGCACCAAGGACACTGCACTTCCTACACACGTTTTTCACACCTGCCTCTAGGGCCGGGCCTTTTGGTCAGGAGTCAGGACCAGAGGAATTTTTTATTCCTGGCCGAAGGGCCTGCCATAGTATTGCAATGTGGCACTAACCTTGCACTTCTCCACTATCCCTTTCCCCACTCTTATGTGTTGTGTGTCTCACGTTTTGTGTTTTTTATTGTGGCGGTACACGTTATTTTGCACAGCGTGATTAGTAGGGTGTAGATCCTTGTGCCTGTCCCTGAAAGTCTTGGGAGGGGGTGGATATGGCCTTCTGGCTTGGTTCGCCCTCTCTCATGGGGTCTCTCTTCGGGAGAGCCCCACCTAGTACTTGGGGTGGTCTATTTCAGCAGACCTCCTAAAGAACGGGGCTGCCTGGTTTCGGCCAGGTTAGCCAGTGTAAGTACCCCAGTCCCTGTCAGGAGCCTTGCGCCCGGGGGATCAGGGTCAGGGACCATGTGTACACCCTGTGCACTTTTTGTGTTTCACTTTTTTGGTGTGCACTATTTTATGCACCCAACGGGTGATAGTCTGAGTGTGTTCACACACCACGGGCTTAAAAAAAAAACAGATGGTGGTCCTGGTTGTTGTGGCGTGCCGACAAAGCTTTTCCACATTTCATACATGCTAACCCTGCCTTCTGAGGTGCTGGCGGTGCCCTGGCTGCGTTGGCGACCTCCTCCTTTGCCTTCACCTTGTGCTTTCACTGTGCCTCTGCTGTCAGGTGGGAATGCCACCAGCATCGCTTCTCGACCTTTTGTCTAAGATCAAGTGTAGTATCTGTTGTTATCAGTTAAATCAGTAATCAGTAAAACTGCCTGCTGTCGTTTACCCCTGGCTGTGCTGAAGTTGGTGGTGAAGGTGTTACTCTGACCGGATGCGGAGGCAATAGAGGATGAGGATGAGGATGAGGAAGCCGAGTAGGAGGAGTTAGCAACAGGAGGCAAACTGAAGCGCCCTGCAATCCTCGGTGGTGGAAGAAGATGCGCAAAACAAATTTAAAGGGTGTATCTCACAGTAACATAATCAGCAAACGCTGCAAAATTATTAATTTTCCCCTAAATGGGTGTTTATTAAATAGCAGAATAGAACAACAGTATGTAAAGGGTGTATCTCACACATACAGATACAGACTAGGCCGCAATTTAATATCTTTCTTTCCCCTAAATGGGTGTTTATTGAATAGCAGAATAGAACAACAGTATACAAAGGGTGTATCTCACAGTAAAATATGCAGACTAGGCCACAATTTTTTTTTTTCCCCAAATGGATGTTTATTGAATAGCAGAATAGAACAACAGTATCCAAATGGTGTATCTCACACGTACAGATACAGACTAAGCCACAATTTAATATCTTTCTTTCCCCTAAATGGGTGTTTATTGAATAGCAGAATAGAACAACAGTATCCAAAGGGTGTATCTCACACGTACAGATACAGACTAAGCCACAATTTAATATCTTTCTTTCCCCTAAATGGGTGTTTATTGAATAGCAGAATAGAACAACAGTATCCAAAGGGTGTATCTCACACGTACAGATACAGACTAGGCCGCAATTTAGTTTTTTTCCCCTAAATGGGTGTTTATTGAATAGCGGAACAGAACAACAGTATACAAAGGGTGTATCTCACAGTAAAATATGCAGACTAGGCCGCAATTTAATTTTTTTTTTCCCTAAATGGGTGTTTATTAAATAGCGGAATAGAACAACAGTATCCACTGGGTGTATCTCACAGTAAAATATGCAGACTAGGCAGCAATTTATTAATTTTTTTTCCCTAAATGGGTTTTTATTGAAAAGCGGAATAGAACAACAGTATCCAATGGGTGTATCTCACAGTAAAATATGCAGACTAGGCCGCAATTTAATTTTTTTTCCCTAAATGGTTTTTATTGAAAAGCATTGAAAAGAACAAGAGGATCCAACGGGTGTATCTCACAGTAACGTATGAATGAAAAACATTTTTTTTCCCTTTAATTGGTGATTTTTGAAGAGCAGATTAGAACACAGCAGTGTCTAAAGGCTTTATCTCACAGTAACATATAAAGGAAAAACTGAAAAAAAAAAAATTCCCCTTAAAATTGGTGATTTTTGAATAGCAGATTAGAACAGCACTGTGTGTAAAGGCTGTATGTCACAGTAACGTATGAATGAAAAACTGAAAAATAATTATTTTTCCCTTAAATTGGTGATTTTTGAATAGCAGATTAGAACACAGCAGTGTCTAAAGGCTTTATCTCACAGTAACATATAAAGGAAAAACTGAAAAAAAAATTCCCCTTTAAATTGGTGATTTTTGAATAGCAGATTAGAACAGCACTGTGTGTAAAGGCTGTATGTCACAGTAACGTATGAATGAAAAACTGAAAAATAATTATTTTTCCCTTAAATTGGTGATTTTTGAATAGCAGATTAGAACACAGCAGTGTCTAAAGGCTTTATCTCACAGTAACATATAAAAGAAAAACTGGAAAAAAAAATGTTCCCTTTAAATTGGTGATTTTTGAATAGCAGATTAGAACAGCACTGTGTGTAAAGGCTGTATGTCACAGTAACGTATGAATGAAAAACTGAAAAATAATTATTTTTCCCTTAAATTGGTGATTTTTGAAAAGCAGATTAGAACACAGCAGTGTCTAAAGGCTTTATGTATCTCACAGTAACATATAAAGGAAAAACTGAAAAAAATTAATTTTCCCTTTAAATTGGGGATTTGTGAATAGCAGATTAGAACAGCAGTGTATAAACACTGTATGTCACAGTAAAATATGAAGGAAAAAACGTTTTGTTGTTTTTTAATCCAGATTAAGCAGACACATATGCACTGAGCTTGCATTAAATGTCCGCTGCACGCTGCACGCTGCCCACCTAACAGACTGATAAAAGTTTTTTTGTTTTTTTCTCCCTCCTCCTCACTGGGCTCAGGTCAGGGCAAAAAGATTGTGCACTGCATCCCCACACAATAAAATCGATGTAGATCGCTGTCTGATTAAAGAAGATTCTTCTGTCCTGTGCCCTATTCTTTCCCTGAAAGCAATCTCCAGCCTGTCCCTACAATAATCTCCTATCTCTCCCTCAGATCAGCAGCAGCAGGAACCTGTCCCTACAGTAGTTAGAGCAGAGTGACGTGCGGTGCTACATGACTACAGCTTATATAGAGGCTGGGTCACATGCTGCACTGGCCAATCACAGCCATGCCATTAGTAGGCATGGCTGTGATGGCTTCTAAGGGCACACTAGTTAAACGCTTGTTGATTGGCTGCCCTGCAGCTGTTGAAACCGCACCATGTAAACTGCACCAAAACTACCGAACAACAGACTATATCCCGAATATACAGTAAAATGTTCGGGTCCGTGTCTGGGTACAAAAAACCCAAAAGTCCGCTACGATCCCGAACAATACAGTCCGTGTTCCCTCAACCCTAGTTCCTAGTAATAGCAATTCAGGGGTGTCATATGATTTTCATTTGATGCATCCATATGTGTGCTTAAAATATACTCCATCTGTTTAGAATAATTTTCCTAGAAAAAGCACACTATTACAGTTAAACTTTACAACTTACTGTATATATAGGTCAATGGAATCCATTACATTTGTATAATAACATTTCCCCTTTGCATATATTACATCATAGATTTATTTAGTCTTAATAGACATATAAATATAAGGACAACAAATATCCACACTTTGGATAGCACAACATATATATAAATATTGGTTTAGTAAATATATACTTAATTTCGTTATGTGGTACCTGCTATGTTGTAATTATTGTATTATATCCGGTCCTAATAGGTATTTAAATATTGGACGGGTATAAGGGCAGCAAAGATTTCAGGTTTTGGCAGCAAGGTATATGTGTATTTGGTTCCGCCAATCGATTGCATGGAGTCGGCCATCTATGCTGCAAAAGTGACACTATTGTACTCAGGAAAAATCGCATATGAGATTGGATAAATATTTATTGTGACACCATTGAACTTTATTTGTTGCACGGCAGTTATATATATATATATATCACTTTTGAGATATCTACATCTGCATATAATTTGTAAGGAATCAGATATTTATATTTGTTGTTTGTGTGTTTAATTGTACAATTCCCTTTGCACGTTTGTCACATATTCCTTACAACACAATTAATAATCAACATACAGCTAATAATAATATTAAGAGTTTCACCATACACAAACAGTGATTTTTAACACACAAGAAATCTATATAGAATTCACAGATTTGCGCAGCACAATTTACATTTTTTTTATACTTATAATGCACCCACGGCAAGGGAGTGAACAGTGCTAGCAGCATCTCTAATCAACTTCATAGATTGCTCGCAGTCCATATCAATTTTATTGTCAAAAATAAAAGGCCAATAAAGGGAGGATCTAACGTCCACTTGAAACGTATATAGAAATAAATCCTGCATTGTGTGTAGTAAGCGCCGGAAAACGGCTAGGCTTTTGTTTATTATTATTATTCCTGCTTGTTTTCCTTAAAGCACTGTACAGCACCTGTATATAGACTTGTATATAGCACCAATAAACACCGCACTGTTTGTCACTACCACACTGGATTTGGTAACTGTGCCTGAAAGACTGCTTATCCCAGGGAGCTTTGCACCTGCTACCTGTTCCCCAGCTTACACTAGCGTCGGTTGGCGTCAAGACAGAGATAATAGGCATTTCTTGCCAAAAGAGTCCCAAAAGTGTACCTAGTTGAACAAGTGGAGTATCCCACTCATTCCCTTCTCCCATCCCCTTAATACAGTAAACAACCAAACCAAAGATGCCGGAATTGTCATTGTCTCAGTTCTCACACCTGGGTTCACAGCTCACATGGGCTGGAGAGGTAACTGGTAACAATGGCAGGCCCACCTCAGGCTCAATGCCTGGAAAACATACTACACAAATATAAGTAAATACAAAGGGTCACCATCACACTTAGTGCCAGCCATTAACATACAGTAAAGTTGAAAACAACATAGTAACATCCATATAAAAAAGACAAAAGATACAAAAACAAAATGAATGCAAAAAAAACAAAAACAAAACACAATTATATCAAGAATGAGCAGAATGTCAACATTATTTCATGTTATTTACAAAAATGGCTTAAAGCTTAACAAATCATTAAGTCCTGGATGGCGGATAGCATTCAGCATATGAATCCATCTAATCTCATGTTAAAGGAGCATCCTTTCCACATCACTACCACGTTCAAATGGCAGTATATGCTCCAAAGTATAAAACTGAATTGCTAATGTATCAAAACTATGGTACAAGCCTACAGTTTTGTCAAAACTATAGTAATGAATGTGACTTCAATAGGGAAGCTGATGCATTGCGGTCACGTCTATTGGAAAGAGGGTACTCAAGAAGGGCCCTTAAGAAGGTTTATAATAAAGTAAAAGTAATGGAAAGGTCATCCCTGATTGCCCAAACAAAGTCTAAACCACCTACCCAAACTTCCAGAATATTAAAAAGATTCTCTATTCAACATAAACAAATGTGGGAGATTTATGAGTAGTACTGGTACTGATTGAAAGTCAATGCCACTATCTCTAAATACATCAAACCTTACTGAAGTATAACTTATCGAAGATCTTGATCTTTGTGAGACCATTTGGCTCCTTTCACGAGGGCTTTCCGATCCGGTCCGCCTGTCAGTTTTTCAGATGGACCTGACCGGATGCGCCATGCACCCCTATGGAGCAGTGGATGTCAGCGCTGACACACGCTGCTATCTGATCTGATCCTGTCCGTGATATCCGGACGGATGGAAACCCTATTTTCCATCCGTCTGGAGGATCGGATCAGATAAGTTCGGATGAAAATGGACAGGCACTTCAACCAGATCATGCGGCAACACCGCCGCACAGAAACCCTGCTGGCGAAGGGGACCGCATCCAGGGATGCATCACAAATATACTGTAACCCTTGGATCAACTGATCCGCCAGGTCCGCCAGCTCAGAAGGGTGTTAACTCTGCTCCAGATTCTGGCGCAAAATCTTCCCCCATTACGTTAAGGTCTGGGATACCAAGGTGATAGCAAACACCGCTCTTAAAATTGAACCAGCCACGGTGAAAAGGTACTGGACCAGAGCCTTAGCTCATTTGTCCACGGGGTCCTTAAAAGATGGGGAATCTTCCATCGGAAAAAGTGTGGCCTTATCTAGTCTGGAAACCTGAGAGTCCACCGAAGGTGGAACCGTTGCTTTCTTCAGAAGAGACTCCTCAAAAGGATATCTCCTAGCAAAACGCTTAGGTATACCAGCAATGCATTTTGGGGAACCCCACTGACTAGTGACAATCTCGTCAAAATAGGCAGGAAAGGGAAACACTTTGGTTATCTTGGAAGATTTGTGAGTGCCAAATTACACATGCGTCGCCGACTAAGCAGTAGCTGAGGCCCCCAACTTTAAAATTTCCTGCACTGATACAATCAAGGCCTCCACCAGCGCTTTTTCATGTGCAGCTGCAGAGGAGGAGGACTCATCCTCACTATTAGAACACTCAGCATGCGTAGACGCAGACCCAGTGGGCTGACTCTCATCCACGGCGCCAAATCCACCTCAGAATCTATATAAAATATTAAAGTGAAAATCCAAATAACATGTCTTACTTCTCTTAAGTACAGACACTATTGAGCAATGGTGAACAAATTAATTGTATCTTCCCAGTGCCTGCCAATAAATAAGTGAATAAATGTGCTCCAATAATAATAATTATAAGTGAATATAAATGTGCTCCAATAATAATTATATAGCAGTGCACCAAAATAATAAGTAAAAATATACACTCCCAATGCTGTTTATAAGTGGATATAAATACTATAAACTCCTAAAAAAAATGATATATATATATATATATATATATATATATATATATTGCAATAAATCAGCCAAATAATAAGTGTCCAGTGAATGTCCAGTGAAAAACGTGACTGGTGCTCAAAAAATCAGGATCATCCAAGTGACTTCTTTGTGAATTGTGGATCCCGTATTCACTCCTCCCCCAACCGTGAATCCACTTACCAGAAGGCGTGGACCCCTAAACTGTACAGCAAAGGGGTCAATAGGGCTTGGTACTCGTAAGCAGTTGCAGGTAGAGGTCCACTTTAAGGTATCCCTCCTCGGTATGGAAAGACAGAAAACACCCCAGATAGTGTAATACATTCCAATAATTTTTATTCGTGTTAAAAAGATGCAAATACACTCACATTTCTCAAAATATTCAATTGATCCTCAAAAGGTAAACTTCCAAGGTGTTCAGGAAGCGGTTCAGGCGTGCTGCTGCTGCGGTCTACGCAGTTACTAATGGCGTGCGTTCCACCGCACTTCCGTATGCATTCCACCTTACCGGAAGTGATGTATGACGTTGCTGAGAAGACCAAAAGTAGGTTGACACGTTTTCAAAGACAAGCAGAAGATACAGGTGAAGGCGGGGGGCGCTTCTTGCCAGGTCTCCTTTGCAGGGCCATATCTACTTTGGCTACTAGCGACTGCAGGGCTGCCGCAATGGCCGCCAAGGCAGACTGAGACCCAGGGGGTCAGGCAGCTTCCAGGAGTGGATCAGGTGGTGAAACGTGCTCCAAAGGCTCCATGACCATAAAGGGTTAAGTGTAACCGCGCTGCTCAGCAAAGAACAATTTTGGGGGGAAAAAAACGGGAGCATGGCGGCACCATGCGCCACTGCACAGGACCTTGGATCCTACTGGACCCCAGGGAAAAGTTCACAGACCCCAAAAGAGGACCCCCCAGGGAACCCCGCAGCAACCAGGTACGGACATCCCCTAAAGGGGGCTGACAGCAGCATCACCCATCGCTCCTCCAGCCCAGCACCATGCAATTTCACCCATGCCCCCAAAAGGGGCCGGGAGGGGGACAGGGGACAGATGAGGGCACCAACTTAGGGGGGAACCCCGCAAAAGGAGAAGGGGGGAAACACAAGGGGGAGAAAGGACACAGGGGGGCCTACCATCCCCAGAGGGGGCCTGCAACTACCCCAGCAATTCCGCAGGAAAGGAGGGGGACAATTCTCACCATACCACGGTCACCAGGCGGGCGCCACTCCCAGCAGTCCACTGCACCATCTTGGAATGAGGGTGCTGTGGCCTGAGGTATGCTGCGACTTTGGTCGCGACTGTTTTTGCGACCTTGCAAGGTGTTTTACTCACCAGTCAGCCCCTTTCCAGTGGGGCTATGTTGCAGCCAACCTAGCACGGAGCTAATTGTTGGGTCACGCTCCTAGGCCAGACTGGGAAGACCATAAGGATCTAGGATATCCAGTGCATCGCCCGGTCCGGCTGTTGATTGTAGTTCACACAGGAACAGTTGATTTTAGTTCACATAGGAACAAAAATAATAAAGAAAAAGTAAAAAATTCCATTTAAATAGGAAAAAATGCTAGGACTGCAGATCCCAGCAGAGAGCCAGGTCCTAGTCTTGACTAGGCAGAAAACGTCCTACAGCAGGAAGTGATGGTATACCCTCTGGGACTGCCCCAGGGGCGTAACCAAAAAGGTTTCAGCCTAGTCCTACGCCTAGAGAGATAGGGAGCATAAGCCCAATGGTCTGAAGACTTGAAGCTGTGTCTGTCAGTGAATGAAAGAGAAATAACCCTTTTTTGAAATGCATCAGAGACCATGTGCCCCTTGCGTCAAAGGAAAAAATGGAGACACCGATTAGTAGGCACATAGGCTTGTACCATAGTTTTATAACACCAGCAATTACATTTTATGCTTTGGAGCATACAGTGCATCTTGAAAGTATTCACAGCGCTTCACTTTTTCTTATGTTACAGACATTCATTAAATTCATTATTTTCCTCAAAATTCTTCAAACACCCCATAATGACAATGTGAAAGAAGTTTGTTTGAAATCTTTGCAAATTTATTAAAAATAAAAAATGAAAAAAATCACATGTACATACAGTATCCCACAGAAGTGAGTACACCCCTCACATTTTTGTAAATACTTTATTATATATTTTTATGTGACAACACTGAAGAAATGACACTTTGCTACAATGTAAAGTGGTGAGTGTACAGTTTGTATAACAGTGTAAGGGGAGCAGGTGTGTTAAATTTGGTGTTATCGCTCTTACTCTTTCATACTGGAAGTTCAACATGGCACCTCATGAGAAAGAACTCTCTGAGGATCTGAAAAAAAGAATTGTTCAAATAAATGGCCTAGGCTATAACAAGATTGCCATGACCCTGAAACTGAGCTAGTGCAAGGTGCCCAAGACCATACAGTGGTTTAACAGGACAGGTTCCACTCAGAACAGGCCTCGCCATGGTCGACCAAAAGCAGTTGAGTGCACATGCTCAGCGTCATATCCAGAGTTTGTCTTTGGGAAATAGATGTATGAGTGCTGCCAGCAATGCTGCAGAGGTTGAAGGTGTGGGCGGTCAGCCTGTCAATGCTCAGACAATACACCACACACCGCATCAAATTGGTCTGCATAGCTGTCGCCCCAGAAGGAAGCCTCTTATAAAGATGATGCTCAAGAAAGCCTGCAAACAGTTTGCTGAAGACAAGCAGACTAAGGACATGGATTACTGGAACCATGTCCTGTGGTCTGATGAGACCAAGATAAACGTATTTGGTTTAGATGGTGACAAGCGTGTGTGGCGGCAACCAGCTGAGGAGTACAAAGACAAGCGTGGTGGTGGGAGTATCATGGTCTGGGGCTGCATGAGTGCTGCCGCCACTGGGGAGCTACAATTCATTGAGGGAACCATGAATGCCAATATGTACTGTGACATACTGAAGCAGAGCTTGATCCCCTCCCTTTGGAGACTAGGCTGACGGGCAGTATTCCAACATGATAACGACCCCAAACACACCTCCCAGATGACCACTGACTTGCTAAAGAAGCTGAGGGTAAAGGTGATGGACTGGCCAAGCATGTCTCCAGACCTAAACCCTATTGAGCATTTGTGGGGCATCCTCAAACGGAAGGTGGAGGAGCGCAAGGTCTCTAACATCCACCAGCTCTGTGACGTCGTCATGGAGAAGTGAAGAAGGACTCCAGTGGCAACCTGTGAAGCTCTGGTGAACTCAATGCCCAAAAGGGTTAAGGCAGTGCTGGAAAATAATGGTGGCCACACAATATATTGACACCTTGGGCCCAATTTGGACATGTTCACTTAGGGGTGCACTCACTATTTTTGCCAGCAGTTTAGACATTAATGGCTGTTTTCTTTAGTTATTTTGAGGGAACAGCAAACTTACACTATTATACAAGCTGTGCACTACATTGTAGCAAAGTGTAATTTCTTCAGTGTTGTCACATGAAAAGATATAATAAAATATTTACAAAAATGTTAAGGGTGTACTCACTTTTGTGAGATCATGTAAGTATTCACAGCCTTTGCTCAATGCTTTGTTGAAGCACCTTTGGCACCAATTACAGCCTCAAGTCTTCTTGAGTATGATGCTACAAGCAGGGGCGTTGCTAGGTGAAAAAAAGACCAGGGGCTTTAGCCCGAAGGTAAATTTGATAACCCCTCCCACATTTTAAAGTAAGTCCCGCCCAAGCTCCACCCAATACCCCCCCCTGCCCAATGCCCGGGAACTAAGCTCAGGGATGGTGGGAACCCCTCATAATGGGCACAGCAGGTGTACAGACCCAGGAACTCAGCTCAGGGATGGTGGGAACCCCTCACAATGGGCACAGCAGGTGTACAGACCCGGGAACTCAGCTCAGGGATGGTGGGAACCCCTCATAATGGGCACAGCAGGTGTACAGACCTGGGAACTCAGCACAGGGATGGTGGGAACCTCTCATAATGGTCACAGCAGGTGTACAGACCCAGGAACTCACTACAGGGATGGTGGGAAACCCTCATAATGGGCACAGCATTCGTTCAGACTCGGGAACTCAGCACAGGGAGGGTGCAGGTATCCCAATAGCAGGTATCCCAATCAGAGTCCCTCTTTACATCAGATGTCCAAATCACAGTGTCACAATCACAGTGTCCCATCACATTCTCCCATCACATTCCCCCAACACAGTGTCCCATCACAGTGTCCCAATCACAGTGTCCCATCACACTGCCCATCACAGTGTCCCATCACAGTGTCCCCATCACAGTGTCCCATCACAATGTCCCCATCACAGTGTCCCGTCACAGTGTCCCCAACACAGTGTCCCAAATCACAGTGTCCCATCACATTCTCCCATCACAGTGTCCCATCAGTGTCCCGACTCCCCAACACAGTGTCCAATCACACTGTCCCCATCACATTCTCCCATCACACTGTCCCCATCACATTCTCCCATCACACTGTCCCCATCACAGTGCCTCCATCACAGTGTCCCCATCACATTGCCCCATCACAGTATCCCCAACACAGTGTTCCATCAGTGTCCCGACTCCCCAACACAGTATCCAATCACAGTGTCCCCATCACATTCTCCCATCACAGTGTCCCATCACAGTGTCCCCATCACACTGTCCCCAATCCATTCTCCAATCACAGTGTCCCCATCACAGTGTCCCCATCACAGTGTCCCCATCACAGTGTCCATCACACTGTCCCCATCACACTGTCTCCATCACACTGTCTCCATCACACTGTCAGTGTGATGGAGACAGTGTGATGGAGACAGTGTGATGGGGACACTGTGATGGGAGAATGTGATGGGGACAGTGTGATGGGGACAGTGTGATGGAGACAGTGTGGGGGGGGGGGCAGTGTGATGGGGACAGTGTGATGGATTGGGGACAGTGTGATGGAGACACTGTGATGGGAGAATGTGATGGGGACAGTGTGATGGAGACAGTGTGGGGGGGGGGGGACAGTGTGATGGGGACAGTGTGATGGATTGGGGACAGTGTGATGGAGACACTGTGATGGGGACTGTGTGATGGGGACACTGTGATGGGGACACTGTGATGGGGACACTGTGATGGGGGCAGTGTGATGGGGGCAGTGTGATGGGGACAGTGTGATGGGGACACTGTGATGGGGACACTGTGATGGGGACAGTGTGATGGAGACAGTGTGATGGAGACAGTGTGATGGGGACACTGTGATGGGAGAATGTTATGGGGACAGTGTGATGGGGACAGTGTGATGGGGACAGTGTGATGGAGACAGTGTGATGGGGACAGTGTGATGGAGACACTGTGATGAGGACCGTGTGATGGGGACACTGTGATGGGGACACTGTGATGGGGGCAGTGTGATGGGGACAGTGTGATGGGAGAATGTGATGGAGACAGTGTGATGGGGACAGTGTGATGGGGACACTGTGATGGGAGAATGTGATGGGGACAGTGTGATGGAGACAGTGTGATGGAGATACTGTGATGGGGACAGTGTGATGGGGACAGTGTGATGGAGACAATGTGATGGGGACACTGTGATGGGAGAATGTGATGGGGACAGTGTGATGGGGACAGTGTGATGGAGACACTGTGGGGGGGACAGTGTGATGGATTGGGGACAGTGTGATGGAGACACTGTGATGGGGACCGTATGATGGGGACACTGTGATGAGGACACTGTGATGGGGGCAGTGTGATGGGGGCAGTGTGATGGAGACAGTGTGATGGGGACACTGTGATGGGAGAATGTGATGGAGACAGTGTGATGGGGACAGTGTGATGGAGACACTGTGATGGGGACACGGTGATGGAGACACTGATAGGGGCAGTGTGATGGAGACAGTGTGATGGGGACACTGTGATGGGAGAATGTGATGGGGACAGTGTGATGGGAGAATGTGATGGGGACAGTGTGATGGGGACAGTGTGATGGGAGAATGGGATGGGGACAGTGTGATGGAGACACTGTGATGGGGACAGTGTGATGGATTGGGGACAGTGTGATGGATTGGGGACAGTGTGAAGGACACTGTGATGGGGACAGTGTGATGGGGACAGTGTGATGGAGACACTGTGATGGGGACAGTGTGATGGAGACACTGATGGGGACAGTGTGATGGAGACAGTGTGATGGGGACACTGTGATGGGAGAATGTGATGGGGACAGTGTGATGGGGACACTGTGATGGGAGAATGTGATGGGGACAGTGTGATGGAGACACTGTGATGGGGACAGTGTGATGGGGACAGTGTGATGGACACTGTGATGGAGACAGTGTGATGGGGACAGTGTGAAGGACACTTTGATGGGGACAGTGTGATGGGGACAGTGTGATGGAGACACTGTGATGGTGACAGTGTGATGAAGTCACTGATGGGGACAGTGTGATGGGGACAGTGTGATGGGAGAATGTGATGGGGACAGTGTGATGGGGACACTGTGATGGGAGAATGTGATGGGGACAGTGTGATGGAGACACTGTGATGGGGACAGTGTGATGGGGACAGTGTGATGGGGACAGTGTAATGGGGACAGTGTGATGGACACTGTGATGGAGACAGTGTGATGGGGACAGTGTGATGGATTGGGGACAGTGTGAAGGACACTTTGATGGGGGCAGTGTGATGGGGACAGTGTGATGGAGACACTGTGATGGTGACAGTGTCCCCATCACACTGTCCCCATCACACTGTCTCCATCACATTCTCCAATCACACTGTCCCCATCACATACTCCAATCACACTGTCCCCATCACACTGTCCCCATCACACTGTCTCCATCACACTGTCCCATGACATTCTCCAATCGCACTGTCCCCATCACACTGTCCCATCACATTCTCCAATCACACTGTCCCCATCACATTCTCCAATCGCACTGTCCCCATCACACTGTCCCCATCACATTCTCCAATCGCACTGTCCCCATCACATTCTCCAATCGCACTGTCCCCATCACACTGTCCCCATAACATTCTCCAATCGCACTGTCCCCATCACACTGTCCCATCACATTCTCCAATCACACTGTCCCCATCACACTGTCCCATCACATTCTCCAATCACACTGTCTCCATCACACTGTCCCCATCACATTCTCCAATCGCACTGTCCCCATCACATTCTCCAATCACACTGTCCCCATCACATTCTCCAATCGCACTGTCCCCATCACACTGTCCCCATCACATTCTCCAATCACACTGTCCCCATCACACTGTCCCCATCACATTCTCCAATCACACTGTCTCCATCACACTGTCCCATGACATTCTCCAATCGCACTGTCCCCATCACACTGTCCCATCACATTCTCCAATCACACTGTCCCCATCACATTCTCCAATCGCACTGTCCCCATCACACTGTCCCATCACATTCTCCAATCACACTGTCTCCATCACACTGTCCCCATCTCATTCTCCAATCGCACTGTCCCCATCACACTGTCCCCATCACATTCTCCAATCACACTGTCTCCATCACACTGTCCCCATCACACTGTCCCTATCACATTCTCCAATCACACTGTCTCCATCACACTGTCCCCATCCCACTGTCCCCATCACACTGTCCCCATCACATTCTCCAATCGCACTGTCCCCATCACATTCTCCAATCGCACTGTCCCCATCACATTCTCCAATCGCACTGTCCCCATCACACTGTCCCCATCACATTCTCCAATCACACTGTCCCCATCACATTCTCCAATCACACTGTCCCCATCACACTGTCCCCATCACATTCTCCAATCACACTGTCTCCATCACACTGTCCCATGACATTCTCCAATCGCACTGTCCCCATCACACTGTCCCATCACATTCTCCAATCACACTGTCCCCATCACATTCTCCAATCGCACTGTCCCCATCACACTGTCCCCATCACATTCTCCAATCGCACTGTCCCCATCACACTGTCCCATCACATTCTCCAATCACACTGTCTCCATCACACTGTCTCCATCACACTGTCCCCATCACACTGTCCCTATCACATTCTCCAATCGCACTGTCCCTATCACATTCTCCAATCACACTGTCTCCATCGCACTGTCCCCATCACACTGTCCCCATCACATTCTCCCATCACACTGTCCCCATCACACTGTCCCCATCCATGTCACCCCCCCCAACCCCCAGTTGTACTCTTATCTCTCTTAAATTAAGGCAACTTCTCCTTCCTTTCTACAGTCATGTGATAAATGAAATGACAAGGGGAGAGAGGAAGGAAAGTCTGCCACCTTTCTATCTCCCCCTGCAGGCTGGAGGGAGGAGAAAGCCTAATCCTCCGTCCAACAAGTGTGGCAGCTGCTGGAGTGAAATCACGATCACTCCTGTCATGGAGGAGCGGCGCCAGGAGTACGCCCCCCCCACCAACTTGTGGTAAGTAACTTAACTTTTGCAGGTGCTGGCAGGTGGAGTCGTTATGGAGTGGACACCCAGCCGGCTAGCCTGTCAATATCCGCAATGCTGGCCCCAGAGAAGAGAGAATTGGGTGGAGGAGGCGCAGCTAATTCTAGGCGCGGAGGAGGAATTTGAAATCCTTCTCCGCTCTGAACACAGGGAGCCTCTCCTGCTGCTGTCACATGAGGAGTGATGTCACTGGTGGCTAGATGCCAAGCGGCAGGCAATACTAGCAACCAGTGTGACGGGGACAGGCCAGGCATTAGAGACCCAAGGAAGAGAAGGAGGAGGACCATATTGGACAGTGACACTCGGGGCTAATAATAATAAACAATCCACACGAGACTCTGGGCTTTTTGGGGACCCACTCGGGGCTATAGCCCCTGTCAGCCCCCCCTGCCGACGCCACTGGCTACAAGCTTGGCACACTTACTTTTGGCCAGTTTTTCCCATTCTTCTTTGCAGGACCTCTCAAGCTCCATCAGGTTTGAGGGGGAGTGTTAGTGCACAGCCATTTTCAGGTATCTCCAAAGTTGTTCAATCGTGTTCAAGTTTGGGCTCTGGCTAGGCCACTCAAGGACATTCACAGAGTCCTTTGTTATCTTGGCTGTGTGCTTAGAGTTGTTGTCCTGTTGGAAGATGAACCTTTACCCCAGTCTGAGGTCCAGAGCACTCTGAAGCAGGCTTTCATCAAGGATGTCTTTGTACATTGCTGCATTTATCTTTCCCTCAATCCTGACTAGTCTCCCAGTTCCCCACGCTGAAAAACATCCCCACAGCATGATACTGCCACCACCATGCTTCCCTGTAGGGATGGTATTGGCCAGGTGATGAGCAGTGCCAGGTTTCCTCCAGACATGATGCTTGCCATTCAGGCCAAAGAGTTCAATCTTTGTTTAATCAGACCAGAGAATTTTGTTTCTCATAGTCTGAGAGTCCTTCGGATTCCTTTTGGCAGACTCCAGGCTTCTGTCTGGACACAGTGCTGCAGAGATGGTTGTTCTTCTAGAAGGTTCTCCTCTCCCCACAGAGAAACGCTGGATCTCTGTCAGAGTGACCATCGGGTTCCTGATCAGCTCCCTTACTAAGGCCCTTCTCCCCCGATTGCCCAGTTTGGCCGGACGGCCCGCTCTAGGAAGAGTCCTGGTGGTTCCAAACGTCTTCCATTTACGGATGATGGAGGCCTCTGTACTCATTGGGACCTTCAATGCTGCAGAAATTTGCCTGTACCCTTCCCCAGATCTGTGCTTCGATACAATCCTATCTCGGAGGTCCACAGACAATTCCTTGGACTTCATGCCTTGGTTTGTGTTCTGCCATGCACTGTTAACTGTGGGACCTTTTATAGACAGGTGTGTGCCTTTCCAAATCATGTCCAATCAACTGAATTTATCAAAGGTGGACTCCAATAAAGTTGTAGAAACATCTCAAGGATGACCAGTGGAGACAGAATGCACCTGAGCTAAATTTTGAGTGTCATGGCAAAGGCTGTGAATTCTTATGTACATGTGATTTTTTTTCCTTTTTTATTTTTAATAAATTTGCAAAGATTTCAAACAAACTTCTTTCATGTTGTCAATATGGAGTATTGTTTGTAGAATTTTGAGGAAAATAATGAACCTAATCCATTTTGGATAAAGGCTGTAACCTAGCAAAATGTAGAAAAAGTGAAGCGCTGTGAATACTTTCCGGATGCACTGTACGCTGCTACATGAACGTGGCGGTGATGTGGATAAGATGCTCCTTAAACATGAGATTGGATGAATGTATATGCTCATATGCTACCCACCATCCAGGGCTTAATGACTCTTTAAGCTTTAAGCCATTTTTGTAAATAGCATGAAAAAATTTTGAATTTCTGCAAATTTTTTTGTATAATTGTATTTTGTTTTTGTAGCAGGATTTCCAGGCATTGGACCTGATGTGGGTCTGCCATGGTTACCGGAAATGCCAGCAGCCCCTTTAAGCTGAATACCCAAGTGTGAGATTTGAGTCAAAGACCAGTCCGGCATCTTTGGTTGGTTTTGTTTATTTTATATTGGGAATGGGAGAAGGGAATGAGTGGGATACTCCTCTGGCTCAACTAGGTACAAATGGGACACTTGGAAGAAAAATGCCTTTCAGCGCCGTCTTGACGTCGGCTGGATGTCGACCAACGCTTGCTGGCGCTTGAAAAACACGTGGTAATGAGTAAGCGGCCATTCGAGCCGTGAAACGCGTCTACCTTGGACATATTCTGTTCCTCACACTGTCTGTTTGTCCTGGATACTTTTGAAGAATAAAGACATTTTCATTTGATTTCAATCATCTGAGTGCGGCTTCACATTTCTACTTGCATCTTCCTGGACGGCGGATCCAGCCAGCACCTGTTTGGACATACACCTGAGCGGCATTCCCCATTCCCTTCCCCCATACATGCTTGAAAAACACTGACTTGCTGAACTGTACTTGAACTTGACTTCTGACACTCTGGTTAGCTCAAAAGTCCCGAACACTGCTCCCTCCAGTCCTTGCTGACGGAGGTAGCCTCTGAATACTGCCTCTGCTGCTGCAACCCTCAACACTGTACACTGCACGACGCACACTGTACACTTTAACACTTCAGGGGCCAACCGCTGGAGCCCCCTCTGTACTTCAGGGTCCTGTCACTAGGCACCCCCTCTACACTTCAGGGTCCTCTCACTAGGCAGACTCCCCAGTCCCAGCAGCCACACCTGGGAGACATGACAGCCCAGCTGAAAATCATGGCCCTGCTGTTAAGCAGACAAAGCCCACTATACTTTACCTAGCACCTACCTTGTAGGGCGCTAGATCCACCCCACACCAAACTGAGTCATGTCCCCATTGACTCTGAGGCAGCCGCCTCCTATCAAAACCTTGGCCAAAAACTCAGGACGGAGTATCCCACAAACCTGGAAAGTGGGAAAAGGGAAAGAACGAATATACAAATAAGTTATGGTGAAAAAATATAGCTATACATTACTCTGCTGTACAAATATACAAACACTTTTAGGTGCATGAGATGATGCACCCCCCCCCCCCCCCCACCAAACGAACTCACTTGGTGGGGATTCCCAAACAAATACAATTTACATTCCCTAGCTAACTGTCTCTAAGATGAGCCCACCTGTAGAGAAATGGAAGGAAAAGTTAGTCAACTGCATACATTTCAGGGATCTGACATAGCAAACATTCTCCTTAAGACCCTGGCATGATGGCCCAAGGGGTCTGCAATTGAACTTGAATATTTTCAACAGAAAACTTGTAATATTCAGCATTACATTTTTCTCTTACAAAGTTCTTTGGTCAGTTGTGATGGCCAGCCGGCCATGAATGCACAGTTTGAAATTTTGAAAAGAGCAGTCTTCTTTAAATGAAATAGTCAGGATGGGGAACCCGGACATAGGCTCCTTGCTCATCCTTTACTCTGATGGACCAGGCCTGACCTGATCCATCTGGGCTGTGGACTTCCACATTTTCAATGTAAATAGAACGCCCAAAGTTCCATTGAGCCTTTACAGCAGTGAATCTTTCCTAATGCTTTGCTTTTGGAGAACCCCTATAGGGCTTGGGAATGAACAGGAAGTCCCATATGACCTCATCACACCAGAAATCTCTGTATTTCTCAATAAGCAACATCACTTCTCTTGGAGCATAAGGGGTAATCGTACCCATATTCTAGTGCCACCTTCTGCTGAATCCACCTTTGCATACGGGATAAACGAGGAAGAGTCTTTCTGTTGCCTCTCCCAGGTGGAGAAAATGGGGTGATCACTCGCTGAATCATATGCTCATATGTGGCATTTTGGTCTCGAGCTCTGGCAATATTTCCAGGAGGGGTTAGATCTAGAATCCTTTTAACATAGGTTTCACAGAATCCCAACTTTTGAGCTAATTCCCCCTCTCCATAGCTTCTTTAGCCTCATTATCAATAGTTGCTGCAACTTCAGGACCTGGGGAGCAGCTCCCAGCTTCTGACCCCCAGTCCCACTCTGTCTCATCAGCCGATCACCAATCGTCGATCCCCTCCTCTATGGAACCGTATTTGCACTGGAGGGATGGGAATCCTATGGGCACAAGTCCTGCTTCTTCCTCCCCACTAGTACTGGTGGGTGAGACTGAAACAACTGCAGGCTTTGCAGGCTGGTGGATTACAATGGGAGTAGATCCTGCCACTACTGTTGCGGTGATTGCATCCTCCGGCCACCCTCCGGCCGCCTGTACTGGCATGCACCCCCTCCCTAGGGAGCTCTGCGACTGAGTCCCCCTTACAAACACTGAAGGCCTACTGGCTGCTGGCATTGCCTCCAGCTGCATCATTAATCGCATCATGCCTCTTCCGCCTCCATGGAGGAACTTGGATTCTGTCCCGGTCACCTCCTGAGTGAGGCTTGACTCCCAAGTGACATACAACTTCTTGGGCCGGCCTCACTCCTCTCTGCCCGGAGCAGCAGATAACCACACTGCCCGCATTGGACCCACGCTTTCACTTTCAATGTAATATTGGCACATTGAGGACATATCGCTCCCAGGTACTCCAGGTCGCCTCCCGTGCACAGCGCAAGCCCGCCTTCAGGCACCATCCGGATGCCTGTGTCCCACACAAGGGATGGATTGGGCTGGTGGATCTGCTCCGGTGTCTGCCTAGCAGAGTTTTCGCCAATGACGGCAGCAATAGCGGTCACACTCTTTTGCTCTCTCACAAACGCCATGTTTCTCTCTCCTACACGTGTCTCCCTCGCAGCCACACCCAAAGGAGGGGGTATTAATAGGACTCCCTTGGTCACTCCTGATTGGCTGGATGTTCCCGCTATCTCCACCCTTTCGCCATGTTGGGCGATGACTCCTCCTGCTAGGCAGGTCTGTGTGAAGCACGCTTTCCTGCGCAGTACAGTAACTCTTCCCCTGCCATGCTCTCTCGCTCTAGCCCACGGGGAAGTTGTTGCTAAGCGGACCATGTCACTTGCTAGACATGCAACCACTCTCCTCAATTGCACCAGGGCCACAACTGCGCCTTCCTCCTCTGAAGCCAGCTGTCCCTCCTTGCTTGGCAAGAGCAATATCCCGCTGTCGGTCGCACGGTCGATAGTTCTGTTCCTAGCCATACATGTGCAATTTACATCTTCCGTACTGTCTCCGAGGGTAGCCCCACTGCCTCTCCCGGCATAGTCGACTACAATCCTCACAATATCCGTGCACTTACTATACAGAATAAATGTCCCGCTGTCGGATGCACGGTCAACATCAGTCCATATAGCTTGCACATACACACGGCCCCTCTCACCTCGCTCTCCGTGCCCCCGGCCACCATCTTCACCGTCCCCACCGGGACCACCGGCATCCTCTTCTTCATCCCCACTGGGATCCCTGACGCCATCTTCTCCGTCCCCACTGGGACCTCTCCCTGTTAAGCAGTTGCAGCATTTATACACTTTTACTCCTCTTCCCTCTGCTTCCCAATATCTGACAGCTGAGTACATATCATATTCTATGTGTAATGTTCCCATCATTTTGCAAACTTTACTTGGACACGTGCGTTGCCATGGGCAACCTTCCATGTGCACTTTTATCTTCATCCTACTCTCCCTGCCTCCCGCAGATCCAGCCTCACACTTGGCTTGATACTTGAACAACAGTTCTGGGCACAAAAATTTACTTTTACGACTTTTTCTTCTGCAGTTGCCAGGGGCAACCGGCCCAGTAACCAATGGCAAAATCCCGGATGAGCCCCCAAATGTAGCAGGATTTCCAGGCATTGGGCTTGATGTTGGTCTGCCATGGTTACCGGAAACGCCTGAAGCCCCTTTAAGCTGAATACCCGTGTGAGATTTGAGTCAAAGACCAGTCCGGCATCTATGGTTTGTTTTGTTTATTTTATATTTGGGATGGGAGAAGGGAATGAGTGGGATACTCCTCTAGCTCAACTAGGTACAAATGGGACACTTTGAAGAAAAATGCCTTTCAGCGCCGTCTTGACGCCGACTGGATGCCGACCAACGCTTGCTGGCGCTTAAAAAACACTGACTTACTGAACTGTACTTGAACTTTACTTCTGACACTCTGGTTAGCTCAAAAGTCCCGAACACTGCTCCCTCCAGTCCTTGCTGACTGAGGCAGCCTCTGTATACTGCCTCTGCTGCTGCAACTCTCAACACTGTACATTGCACACTGCACGCTGTACACTTTAACACTTCAGGGCCCAGCCGCTGGCGCCCCTCTGTACTTCAGGGTCCTCTCACTAGGCACCCCCTCTACACTTCAGGGTCCTCTCACTAGGCACCCCTCTACACTTCAGGGTCCTCTCACTAGGCACCCCCTCTACACTTCAGGGTCCACACACTGGCACCCTCTCTACACTTCAGGGTCCACACACTGGCACCCTCTTTGCTCTTCAGGGTCAACACTGGCACCCCCTTTACACTTGCTCCTGCATAGGCTAGCTAGCTCCTGGATCCCCACAACCTTCACCGGAGTGGTCCCCTCTCTCTAGGCAGACCCCCAGGGGCAGTTTGCAGTACTCACAAACTGGGAATGCTTTCCTGAAACTGGACCCCTCTCAGCTCCTCTGATCCTCCGCACCGGATCCTCTCTGCAGCTCAGCTCAGCCTTCTTTCCCCTCTCACTAGGCAAGCAGCCTGGGATACCCGATTCCTCTGACAGGAGGAGAGACAGCCGTACTCTCCCTCCTGGGACTCTGCTTCCCGCCAAAGACGCTGCGTCATGTTCTCCCCTCATATGATATGTTATCTCAATTATATTGTGAATAAAATATAAGTTTATGAGATTTGTAAATTAGTCCATTCCTTTTTTACTCACAATTTTGTAGTGTCCCAGCTTTTTTGGAATTGGGTTTGTGTGTGTTGTGTGTGTATATATATATATATATATATATATATATATATATATATATATATATATAATATATATACATACACGTGTATATATATATATTTATATACATACTTTAACTTATTTATAGTTATATATTATATTCTAATTTATGATTTTGTGTTTCAAACTTTATCATACCTGAAATGTTATAGAGAAGAACGCACAGTAAAAAGTCCTTAAGAATTACATAACGGTACCGCTTTCAGCACCTAAAATCTGAAATAATCATACCGTCAGGGAGGTTAATGATTGACATGCTAAGTGTGTGCATTAATCACAGATTTTTGGTGGGTAGTTCCTGGTGGTTGTCCTGCGGTGTGCCAATATTTGGTATTCACTGCCATGAAAATTCTGGTTCGATCTTGGAATTCCATTAAATTGAGTTTTCGTAAGAACTTTGTTCTCGGTTTTATCTGAGATAATATACTGTATGATTCCTTGGGAATACATGACGAGAACTTGAATAAAGGGTGAGGCAGTGCAAAAAACACACTGACATGATTTGTCATAACATGTAGTGGTGGATATAAAATTCTTTATTGTAATTGTTTGTGTTTTACTTGAATACAGTATAAGCTTCATGTAGTCAATAAATACTCCCTGGAGAAGCGGCAGAGGCCTATACTGGAGGTCCTTGTTTGGTCACATTGTGTTATGGAGTAACAACTCTCTGCCCCTATCTCCCACAATCTCCTACCTGTATATCACCCCGTCACATGCACCGCCAAAGGAAAATCAACACTTCTGCGCTTATGCACATTGCCCAGGCATCTTCAACTGTTGTCAACATTAAAAGCAGACTTCCCCCAACCCCCAAAGTTTTCAAGGTACGCACCTAGAGGACTTTTATAAGCATTCACACTCGAATTAAGAGACCTGCCAGTGTCTACGAGCCCCAATGTAATTTATCAGCAGCACTTTCTATGTTTTCTCTATCATATCTAAAGTTCATTGTCAACATGACTGCAGGGAAACCACATTTTTATAATAAGGGGCTTGGCTTGTCCCTTCTAAGCTAACTGACCTAAATTTAAAGGGCAAGCAGTGTAATATGGCTACTACGATGAATTAACACATTATTTCAGTGGGTCTGCGAACTGGTAGGATTTACACTTTGAACCCATCATAGCCATGAACCCAGCCCTCTTTGGTTGTTGTCACTGCATAATTTTTCCTTAATGCAAAATTTAGTCTCACTCACTGTTCCTGTGCCAACTGCAAAGTGTTGGAATTGCCATCATTTCCTGTCCCACTTACAGTGGTCCCAAGGAGAAGCAGAGAGAGAAAATCTCCCCAGTGGAGACAGACTGTGATACACCTAAATGAGGTTTTGAAACTTTCCAACTTTATCCAAAACTAAAAAAAGGTTTGAGATTCCCTTTAAAATGACACTAAACATAATCATTATTCTCCAAAAAGAATCCATGAATATCCACTAATTGGCCCTGTAATCCTTTTCCATGAAAAATGTTTTACTGTGTTTTTCTACAAGCAGTTCACCTTAGTTGCGGTCATGTGCACTGTTCTATGCACGCTACAAATCCCATAGTCCCTAGTCCATCTTGGGAGCAAGCAAGAGAGGGTGGCTATGTTCCTACATACAGTGGGACCATGGAGAATAAACATCCATATCCACTCTCTACAGGAAGTCAGATCACAGCAGCAGCAAAAAAAAAAAAGGTAATTGGAGATTTTGAGGTGGCTAAGAGCAATGGAAGGTACATTTTTGAATTAAGAATACATACATAAATTGAATTTTTTAAAACCAGAGTTTAGTGGAATCTTAAGGTAAACAACGCAATATTAAATCAAAGTATGCTCTTCCTGAATATTATACTTTTCTCATGTCAAGTTTAGAAGTTAAACAGCTACTCTTTTGCCTCTAAATTCAATGCACTGCAAATATTGAAAATTTAATTAATAGAAGAAATTGATGAATCTTTTAAATTATACAGTAAATGGTTTATCTAATACAGGCTTTGCAAAAAGCAGTGACTCTTTAAAGCAGTTCACTTTACAGCAAACAAAACTATTTCAAATTGTTCTATTTCCACAAAGGTAAACTGAAATCTGATTTATTGCTGCATTACTGCACTCTGCACATAGTATTTTCACTTTTCCCCTGTGTAAAAATTAAATAATAATTTCAAAACTGTGAAATATTAAATTAGGTCCTTTACTTAACTCCCAGTATCTGCATACCAGGCTTACCTTTTGGGGTACAGGTGCTCCCATATGGAATTGGGCAAAATGAAAATAAGTGTAATGAGCAGAACAGCCTGAAGAGAGATACAGAAATAAAGTTTAAGACTGGAGAACTTCATTGTTGCAGTCTAGAAGAGAATGGGACATGTTGACATGCCGAGAAGTTGCTTGCGTCTTGTTGAGGTTGCCACTACCAGTTGACTTTTCTACAATGTTCTGTTCTGTATGACATCTAATTCATCCTGAGCCTTTGTAGTTCCCACCAAAGGGTCCTCCTGTTTGCACACTTGAAACACCCTGAAATTAAATATGCTCTTGTTTTTTCTTCTCATTCAGGTAAAGACTGAGTGCCAAGAAATATTCTAGTGAGAAAAGTGCAGTTCTCACAAGAGACAGGATGAGAAGACCGCACAGCCCAGCTGCCTGCAAAAAAGCTAATCCACATGAAGAATTAACTGAACTCCAGAGTATGATGCACTATCTTAACCCACTGACTGCCACACCCTGTATATAAATATGTGCTTTTCTGCCTCTGAAAGTCACTTCACTGCCCTGATTTTTTTTTTTTTTTTACAATAGGTGCTTATCCTGAGTAGTTGGGGTGTTGCTTTTGTGCCATGGGCCACCTACATGATCATGTTTAGTGGATCAAAGGTTACCGGACATAGCATGTCCTATACAAATTTTCCCTAGTGCATACGGTGGTATCTTTAATCCCTTAACATAGGTGTAACCATAAATATTATAATTACAATTAGAATATACAGTACTTTTTTTATATACTTTTTATTTCTTTTTGCATCTCAGTGCTACTGATCCCCTCCAGCTTTTTTCCACAACATCCTATCTACAGTATCTCACAAAAGTGAGTAAACCCCATACATTTTTGTAAATATTTTATTATATCTTTTCAGTGACAACACTGAAGAAATGTAAAGTAATGAGTGTACAGCTTGTACAATGGTGAAAATTTGCTTTCCCCTCAAAATAACTCAACACACAGCCATTAGTCCCCGTTCACATTAGGTCGCTCCGACTTCGGGGGCGACCTGTGAAGTTGCGTGCACAGCGACTTCGGCGCGACTTGCACGGACTTCATCTAATGAATGTCTATGCAAGTCGCCTTCAGGTAGCCCCGAAGTAGTACAGGAACCTTTTTCTAAGTCGGAGCGACTTGTGTCTCTCCTATTAGAACCAGTCCTGTACTACACAATGGACCCAATGGTGCATGACTTGCCAGGCTGACCAAGTCGCCTGGCAAGTCGTAATAGTGTGAACCGGCTCTTACCATCTAAACTGCTGGCAACAAAAGTGAGTACACTCCTAAGTGAAAATATTTAAATTGGACCCAAAGTGTGGAAATTTTGTGTGGCCACCATTGTTTTTCAGCACTGCCTTAACCCTCTTGGGCATGGAGTTCACCAGAGCTTCACAGGTTGCCACTGGAGTTTTTTTCAATCCTTTTCACTCCTCCATAACTACATCACAGAGCTGGTGGATGTTAGAGACCTTGCACTCCTCCATCTTCTATTTGAGGATGCCCCACAGATGCTCATTAGGGTTTAGGTCTGGAGACATGCTTGGCCAGCCCATCACCTTTACCATTAGCTTCTTTAGCAAGGCAGTGGTCATCTTGGAGGTGTGTTTGGGGTCGTTATCATGTTGGAATACTGCTCTGGAGCCTAGTCTCCGAAGGGAGGGGATTATGCTCTGCTTCAGTATGTCACAGTACATGTTGGCATTCATGGTTTCCTCAAAGAACTGTAGCTCCCCAGTGCCAGCAGCAGTCATGCAGCCCCAGACCATGACACTCCCATCACCATCCTTGACTGTAGGAAAGACACACTTGTCTTTCTTTTCCTCACCTGGTTGCCGCTACACACGCTTGACACCATCTGAACCAAAAAAGGTTATCTTGGTCTCATCAGACCACAGAACATGGTTTCAGCAATCCATGTCCTTAGTCTGCTTGTCTTCAACTGTTTGAAGGCTTTCTTTTGCATCATCTTTAGAAGAGGCTTCCTTCTGGGATGACAGCCATGCAGACTAATTTGATGCAGTGTGCAGTGCATGGTCTGAGCACTGACAGGCTGTCCCCCCACCCCTTCAACCTTTGAAGCAATGCTGGCAGCACTCATGCGTCTATTTCCCAAAGACAACCTCTGGATATGACGCCAAGCACGTGCACTCAACTTCTTTGGTCGACCATGGCGAGGCCTGTTCTGAGTGGAACCTGTCCTGTTAAACCGCTCTATGGTCTTGCCACCGTGCTGCAGCTTAGTTTCATGATCTTTGCAATCTTCCTAGCCTAGGCCATCTTTATGTAGAGCAACAATTCTTTTTTCAGAACCCCATAGAGTTCTTTGCCATGAGGTACCATGTTGAACTACCAGTGACCAGTATGAGAGAGTGAGAGCGATGACACCAAATTTAACACACCTGCTCCCCATTCACACCTGAATCCTTGTAACACTAACAAGTCACATGACACCAGGGAGGGAAAATGGCTAATTGGGCCCAATTAGGACATTTTCACTAAGGGGTGTGCTCACTTTTGTTGCCAGAGGTTTACACATTAATGGCTGTGTGTTGAGTTATTTTGAGGGGACAGCAAATTTACAGTTATACAAGCTGTACACTAACTACTTTACATTGTAGCAAAGTGTAATTTCTTCAGTGTTTTCACATGAAAAGAAATAATAAAATATTTACAAAAATGTGAGGGGTGTACTCACTTTTGGGAAATACTGTACATGCATGTACTTCATTGGCAGCTGCATGTTATTTGCTTAGGGCAAGTATTTAGATGTTAAAAAGGCAAAACACATATCCGAAAATGTGGTTGGCGACCATGCATAGTCTCCACCAAAAACAACATAGGAGAGCAATAGGGAGACAGGAGAAAATGCCTGATCATGGAACATTCATGGCAGGCTCACCAATTACTACATTGCTCAAAAAAATTAAAGGAATACTTTGAAAACACATCAGCTCTCAATGGGGAAAAAAATCATGCTGGATATCTATATTGATATGGACTGGGTAATGTATTAGGATCGAAAGGGTGCCCCATTGTTTGATGGAAATTAAAATTAATAACCTGCAGAGGGCTGAATACAAAGACACCCTGAAAATCAAAGTGAAAAAATTATGCAGCAGGCTAGTCCATTTTGCTGAAATTTCATTGCCGCAACGCAAAATGGTACTCAGTAGTTTGTATGGCCCCACGTGCTTGTATGCATGCCTGACAATGTCAGGGCATGCTCCTAATGAGATGACAGATGGTGTCCTGGAGTATTTCCCCCCAGATCTGGACAAGGTTATCACTAAACTCCTGAACAGACTAAGGTGCAACCTGGCGGTGTCGGATGGACCGAAACATAATTGTCCCAGAGGTGTTCTATTGGGTTTGGGTCAGGCGAGCATGGGGGCCATTCAATCGTATCAATTCCTTCATCCTCCAGGAACTGGCTGCATACCAAAAATAACCTAGGACCCACTGCACCAGCGTAGGGTCTGACAATGGGTCCAAGGATTTCATCCCGATACCTAATGGCAGCCAGGGAGCCATTGTCTAGCCTGCACAGATATGCTTCCTCAGACCATCACTGACCCACTACCAAACCGGTCATGCTGAATGATGTTACAGGCAGCATAAAGTTATCCAGGGCTTCACCAGACTCTTTCACGTCTGTCACATGTACTCAGGGTGAACCTGCTCTCATCTGTGAAAAGCACAGGGTGCCAGTAGCGGACCTGCCAATTCTGGTGTTCAATGGCGAATGCCAATCAAGCTCCGTGGTGCCGGGCAGTGAGCACAGGGACCACTAGAGGATGTCGAGCCCTCAGTCTGTTTCTGATTGTTTGGTCAGAGACATTTAAACCAGTGGAGGTAATTTTGTAGGGCTCTGGCAGTGCTTATCCTGTTCCTCCTTGCACAAAGGAGAAGATACAGGTCCTGCTGATGAGTTAAGGACCTTCAGCTCTCCTGGAGTAACTGCCTGTCTCCTGGAATCTCCTCCATGCTCTTGAGACTGTGCTGGATGACACAGCAAACCTTCTGGCAATGGCACATATTGATGTGCCATCCTGGAGAAGTTGAACTGCCTTTGCAACCTCTGTAAGGTCCAAGTATCACCTCATGCTAACTGTAGTGACACTGACCCTAGCCAAATGCAAAACTAGTGAAAAACAGTAAATAAACAAGATGTCAGTAGGAAATAAAATGTCAGTAACCTCCACCTCTAAAACCATTCCAGCTTTGGAGGTTGTCTCATCGTTGCCCATATAGTGCACCTGTTGTTCATTTCATTAACACCAAAGCAGCTGAAACTGATTAACAACCCCCTCTGCTACTTAACTGATGAGATCAATATCCTAGGAGTTTATTTGACTTGATGCTATACTCTGATTAAAAAGTGTTCCTTTAATTTTTTGAGCAGTCTATTTTAATGAAAGCTGCAGGTTTTAAAAGATCAAATTTGACCTTTGAAACTACATTAACGTTTTAAAATTTATATAAGGTGTTAGTGATTGGGCTTTTATCAACTTCTAAGCTCCAGCACCTTTATATCCCCTGCGGACGACAGCAATCTTTGTATTTTAGATATGGACCTGTTGCTTTGGAAACAACTTTGTCATTTCATATGGTGGGTAAAATATGTATTGAACAGGTCACAATTTTTCTAGGTAAATATATTTTTAATGGTGCTATTGACATGAAATTTTCACCACATGCCGGTAACAACACATGCAATTTATACATACAAGGAAACCAAAACAAGTAAGTTCAGAAATTAAGTTATGTGTAATAAAATGGAATGAACACAGGGGAAAAAGTATTGAACACGCTAACTGAAATGTATTTAATACTTCGTACAAAATTCTTTGTTGGTAATGACAGCTTCAAGGCGATTCCTGTATGGAGAAACTAGTTGCATGAATTTTTCAGGTGTGATTTTGGCCCATTCTTCCATACAAACAGTCTTAAAACTTGATGATTTAATGGGCCTCTTCTATGAACGCTGATCTTTGGTTCTTTCCATAGATTTTCTATAGGATTCAAGTCAGGTGATTGGCTTGGCCATTCTAGCAGCTTTATTTTCTTTCCTTGAAACCAGTTGAGAGTTTTCTCGGCTCTGTGTTTGGTATTGTCTTGCTGAAATGTCCACCCTCGTTTCATCGTCATCATCCTGGTAGGTGGTAGCAGATTTTTATTAAGAATGCCTTGGTACATTTTTCCATTATCCTTCCTTGAATGACATGAAGTTTGCCAGTACTGTATGCTGAAAAACAGCCCCACACCATGATGTTCCCACCTCCAAACTTTAATGTTGGTATGTGTTTTGGGGGTGATGTGCATTGCCATTTGACCTCCAAACATGGTGTGTATTATGGCATCCAAAGAGTTAAATTTTGGTCTCATCTGACTGGACCAGTTCCTCCCATTATTTCACATGCTTTCTAATTCTCTGTTGTGCAACAAACTTTAAATGAGCTTCAACATGCTTTTTCATCAGCAATGGTGTCTTGTGTAGTGAGCGTGCATACAGGCCATGGTTGTTGCATTACTCACTGTAACTGCTAATTCCAGGTCTTTCTAAAGCTCTCCACAAGTGGTCATTGGCTCCTGGACAACTCTTCTGATAATTCTGTTCACTCCTCTGTCAGAAAACTTGGGAGGAGCACCTGGTCGTGGCCAGTTTACGGTGCAATGATGTTCTTTCCACTTCCAGATTATGGCCCCAACATTGCTCACTGGAACACTCAGAAGTTTAGAAATCCTTCTATATTCAATGCCATCAGTATGATTTGCAAAAATAAGGTTGTGGGGGTCTTGAGAGAGCGCTTTTCTTTTGCTTTTGTTTCTTGTGTGACACCTTGGTAATGAGACACCTTTTTATAGGCCATCAGTTGAGACTGAACCAGCTGATATTAGTTTGCACTGAAAGGCGCAGGATACTTTTTTTTTTATTGATAGATTTCAGCTGGTGTCTTAGCTTTATATGCCTTTGTGCACCTCCCTTTCTTCATGTGTTTAATACTTTTTTCCTTTGTCATTCTGTTTTATTACACATAACTTCATTTCTGAACTTATTTGTTTCTTTGTATGTATGGATTGCATAGGTGGTTACTGACATGTGGTGAAAATTTCATGTCAATAGCACCTTTCGAAATATATTTACCTAGAGAACAGGGACAGGGACCTATGCCTTCCCCTAGTAAAAGCACCTCCCACACTGTAATAAAACACTGGCTAGGCACACATTTAACCCTTTTACCGCCCCTGAGGGTAACCCCTTCCCTGCCAGTGTTATTAGTACAGTGACAGTAAGCTTATCGGGATTTTTTTTACCAAAAAAAACACACATTTGGCACGTTTTGGGGGGAGCGGGTACCTGGTTTTGACAGTTACCCACTCCCACTTCTGGCTGAGTTCACCACAGCAAACTCAGCCCGAAGATTGGCCCCGCTCCCGCGCCGACCCATACACAGAGTGCAGCGTGCTTCACGCATGTGCAGTAGGGAACTGGCTGTGAGTGCGTTACTGCAGCGGTAGTCCACTGACTCCAGTCCAATCCACTGTCTAGCTGTTGCCTAGCTATTTTTCTAACAGTTTTTTACTGACTGCAGTAGTTGGAGTGAGTGCCCTACTGCAGCGGCAGTCCATTGACTCCAGTCCAATCCCCTGTTTAGCTGTTGCCTAGCTTTTTTTCTGAACTGACTACAGTAGTTGCAGTGAGTGCCCTACTTCAGCGGTAGTCCACTGACTCCCGTCCAATCCACTGACTAGGTGTTGCCTAGCTTTTTTTCTAGCAGTTTTGCACTGACTGCAGTAGTTGCAGTGAGTGCCGTACTGCAGCAGTAGTTCACTGACTCCAGACCAATCCAATGTCTAGCTGTTGCCTAGCTTTTCTTCTAGCAGTTTTGCACTGACTGCAGTAGTTGCAGTGAGTGCCCTACTGCAGCGGTAGTCCACTGACTCCACGCTTCACGCATCTGTAGGGAACTGGCTGTCAAGATGCAAGACTTTGCTGCCAGTTTCCCTTAGTGGAGATGGTGGCGGTAGCCCCTGATAGCCGATTAAAAAATTGGCTCGGATATCCTAAACTTGTTTCATCTGGCCAAACAAAAGCGATCCCCATGTGTCTTCTTAAGCAATGATGCAGAAAACCAATGATTCAGAAAAGGCCTTTGACAGGGTCAATTGGGACTTTATGTTTTCAGTCTTGCGCGACATGGGCTTTGGTGCGAGAATGCTCCGATGGAAACTAAATATCTATTCAACTCCACGGGCCTCGATGAAGGCTAATGGAGTTTTTTAGAACCATTCGCCATTTTAAATCGTACCCGCCAGGGATGCCACCTGTCCTCTCTACTAATCACATTGTCCCTAGAGCCCTTTTTGAACAACATTCAAACAAACCCGGATATCTCTGGCATTCGAGTGGGGGAACACACCCATAAAATCTCTGCATAAGCTGATGACCTTCTCTTTTCCCTTACGAACCCACACAAATTTCATAAAAGAGTTCGACCAATATGGCGCAATGTTTAACCTAAAAATAAATTTCTCCAAGTCGGAGGCCAAGGGAGTGGCTATCCCCCCCCCCCCCCTTCTCATTAGGTCAAACACTCCAGCTCAATTTTGCCTTTAAATGGACGTCCTCCGCATTAAAATATCCGGGAACTCTCATCCCACCTAATCCTGCTGAGGTCTTTAGCCTAAACTTCCCACCCCTATTAAGCAGAGTGCACGCCCTCCTGGATAGATGGACTTTGGGCCTACACTTCAGGCCTGCACCCCTAAGATGAATGTCCTACTGAAGTTCCTTCATCTCGTTCAAACATTGCCAGTCTTCATCCCCTCACCCTTTTTAGGCAGGCCAATGCACTCTTCACCAAGTTCATATGAGCTGGGGAATGCCCCAGGCTCTGTAGACATCTGTTGACCCTACCTACATCTCATGGTGGAGTAGTAATCCCATGCACTCTCAAACACTACCACGCAGCCCACCTGGGAAGACTAGTCGACTGGTGCAGACATGGACAATTTAAACTATGGCCCTCCATTGAACAATGTAGTAGTCTAGTTCCCTTGTCCAGGGCACCCTGGTGCTACAAAGCCCTCCCGACGCCCCCTAAGTTACACCCCTTCATAGGCCCTACTCTCCACATTTGCCACAAGATGAGTCACAATCCTGAGCTCTTCTCCCCTTGCTCCCCACTTTTCCCTATTTTGGGGAACCCTGACTTCCCTCCAGGCTGTGAGATGGGAACATTCCAGAATCAAATAGAACAGGACTGCTTCCAGGCCTCCCACTTTTTAGACTGGAAGTCCTGGCCCTCGAATTTCACTCTGACTGATTCTCATGGTCATTACAAATTGACCCCATGGCAAGCACTCCAGTGCTGACACTACCTTTACTCCCTGGACCCAACACCTCCCTTTTGCTGCCAGCAGATGTTATTTTAAGAATAATGCTCAAACAGTGACCCCCTTCCCTGCACCCTATCCAAAATGTATTCCCTACTCATTGTCCCAACCAGAACTTATATGTTGCCGGGTATTTCTAAATGGGAGAGAGTACTCGCCAGAACCTTCAAGCCCACCCAATGACAAAATATTATCCACCTCACTTTAAAGTCATCCATCTGCAGGGCCGCCATCAGGGAGGTACGGGCAGTACACTTGTAAAGGGCCTGAGTTTCCAAGGGGGCCCGGCCCGCACCCCCACAGGGGTGGGGAACATATGGGAAATCATTTGGTCTGGCCCCCATGCTGCTGAGTCTGTGCCTGACTCAGCTGAGCTGTCAGAACAGAGCCGATGTTTCCTGTATAGTTCTGGCTCCGTCCTGACAGTCTAAATGAGTCACAGGTGGAGTGATATCAAATGCACTCTGCCTGTGAGGAGACTGGCCGAAATACAGGAAGCATATTCCTCCAGTTCAGCACGGCTCCTGAGACTCTAGCCAGCATTTCCCGCCAGCAGTGCCCACAGCAGTACCAGCCAGCACTACCAACCTGAGCCAGCAGTACCAGCCTTAGCCAGCAGTACCCACAGCAGTACTAGTCAGCAGTACCAGCCTGAGCTAGCAGTATCCATAGCAGTACCAGCCAACACTACCAGCCTGAGCTAGCAGAACCCACAGCAGTACCAGCCAGCAGTACGAGCCTTAGCCAGCATTATCAGCCTTAGTCAGCAGTACCCACAGCAGTACCAGTCAGCAGTACCAGCCTGAGCCAGCAGTACCCACAGCAGTACCAGCCAGCAGTGTACAAGCCTGAGCCACCAGTACCCACAGTAGTACCAGCCTGCAGTACCAGCCTGAGCCAGCTGTACCAGCCAGAAGTGCCAGCCAGCAGTACCAGTCTGAGCCAGAAGTACCAGCCAGCATTACCCACAGCAGTGCCAGCCAGCAGTACCCACAGCACAGTACCAGCCAGCAGTACCAGCCTGAGTAAGCAGTACCCATAGCAGTACCAGCCAGCATTTCCCACCAGCAGTACCAGCCAGCAGTAACCACCAGCAGTACCAGCCAGCAGTACCCACAGCAGTACCTGCCAGCAGTACCCACCAGCAGTACCTGCCAGCAGTACCCACCAGAAGTTGTTTTCAAAACTTACCACCGCAAAGAGTCGACTGTGCTCCAGACTGACTTTGGAAAACCAGTTGCAAGTAGCAACATCATCAATACCAGCTAACATCAGACACCTCACCAAAGAGAAGCAGTTCCAGCCATCACATTAGGAATGAGTTAATTAAATGTTTAACCAAATATAACAGGCTAATTTTTAAGTTGGTAATTTTGTACAGCCCCCGAATGATGTTATAAATATCCAAATGGCCCTTGGCAGAAAAAGGTACCCCACACCGGCCTTACAGAATTAGCCGTGATTAATTTGACTGGCGCCACCTTAACCCCCCCGCTGGTGCGGTGACAGCAAAAGAGATGAGCCTTGAGTTGAACCTGACCAGCTCGCTCCGCCTCGTTTATTGCTGAGACGGAGCCTGCTGCTGCAAGGATAGTTAATATTCATCTGATTGGGCAGCACTTGGGGGTGTGGCCAGCTGGTTAATGGGGGAAGTGGTCCCTGCCCTCCCAGGTGCATGGAGCAGATACGAGATAGCAGGGTAAGTCACCAATCGAGTTTTGTGTGTGCAGTGATGTGCTACTGCTATGCCATTTGTATTGTTGATTGGACTCACTTTATTTTTTCTCCTGAGTCCTCAGATGGGACCAGCTGACAAGCTAGCATGATGGAGTTGCATTGTGAAAATAAATGAGGATCATTCTGGATGCAGGTGAGAGTTACATTGTGTAACGCTCCTGCGTTTTTATAGTAAGCTGGATTTGCAGCTGCAGAATCTCCACTCAGTAGTCATGTAGAGATGTGTTGAATTACCAGATCCAACTCTCCAGAATCATCACTGTGGACCCGCCTGCTTCAGCATACAGATATACACACACTCAATAAGATGTTCCTGGAGTGATAGGATGTATATGACAGTATAGAGGTGATGTGCTGAAGGGACAGGTGTGAGCAGTGATAGCAATGATAAGCACTTGATAGTAATGTTCAGGAGAGTAGTAGACGGTAATAGGTAGGATGCAGATAGGTTAGTAATCATGTATGGTAATAGGTGGTAAGGACAGCAGATGATATACAGGAGAGACTAACCCAGTGCAAGGATAGATGGTAGTAGACTCAAGAGCTAGCAATCTATGTAGCAGTCCTTAATGTGCAGAAGTAGATAGTGTAAGTTTGTTATGGAGGAATCCCCTGTGGGGTACTTATCACTAGTAAGGTTAGTAAGTAGAGGGGTCCAGTAGTGAGGGAGTGATCCGGTAGCGAGATATGGGATCAGTATCGAGGTTCCGGTCTGTTCCAGGTAAAGAGAATAGCTGGAGGCTCCGGCAGCATAAGACAAGGCTTGTAAGCATGCAGTTTGAACGAACAACCCGAGAGAGAAAGCCGGCAATTAAAATAGCCGCTCAGAGCGGCGCTCAGTGTTGATGTCATACGGCTTAAAGGTATATGCGTTCCACCTAACTAAAAAGGGGGGGCACAATATAAAAAGGAAAATGGGCAATAAGGGTACCAAAGGTACCAGAATCTTACAGTACCCCCCCCCCCTTAAGGCCGGCTCCGGAAGGCCTATAGCACTGGTTTCTCCGGGTATTTAGAGTGAAACCTTCGTATAAGCCTAGGTGCGTGAACATCAGAAGTATCCAACCAGGTGTCGTCTTGGGGTCCATAGTTCTTCCATCTTATGAGATATTGGAGTCTTCCTCTGTGGATATGAGAATCCAAAATCTCCCTAATCTCAAATTCTTCTCAGCCTTTAACTTGTATTGGAAGTGGAGGCAAGATGGTAGGCCTTATTCCTTGGTTAGGAAGATGTGGTTTCAGTAGCGACACATGACAGATGGGATGTATTCTGAGATCTGCCGGTAAAGTGAGTTGTACTGCAGCTTTTCCAATGAGTTTCTTAATTGGGAAGGGTCCCAGAAATAAAGGTCCAAGCTTTTTGCTAGGGATCTTTAACCTTCAATTTTTCGTCGATAGCCAAACGAGGTCCCCAATAGCATATTGAGGAGAAGGTCTTCTACGAAGGTCGTAGTACCTTTTTTGTTGACTGTGAGCGTGTGAGATGGTGGTATTAAGTAAACCCAGAGAGTCTTTTATTTGGGTAAGATAATCCGAGGCTACTGGGTTACTTGATGGTAGGATGCGTGGTGGAAGAAGTGTGGGATGAAACCCATAGTTTAAGTAGAACGGACTTTGCTTAGTAGTACTGTGGGTTGCGTTGTTATAAGCAAATTCCGCCAGAGGGAGGAGGTCCACCCAATCATCCTGTAGGTATGAGGTGTAGCAACGTAGATATTGTTCAATGCACTGGTTGACTCTTTCAGTCTGTCCGTTGGTCTGAGGGTGGTAAGGAGAAGTGAGTTTTCGCTCAATCCATAGTATGTGACATAGAGCTTGCCAAAACTTGGAGATGAACTGTGAACCACGGTCGGATAAAAGAGTCTTTGGAATTCCATGTAACTTGAACACATGTTTCATTAGTAATTCCGCTGTTTGCTTAGATGAAGGTAGTCTGCGAATAGAAATGAAATGTGCCATCTTTGTCAGATGGTCCACTGACACTAGAATGGTATTAAATCCTTTGCAAGGTGGTAGTTCTACTATAAAGTCTAAGGACACAACTTCAAATGGAACCTGGGGTATTGGTAGACTGCAGAGTAGACCAGATGGTTTTGTAGTGTCAATTTTGGACCTTGCACAGATGTCACATGAAGAAACAAATTTTTGTACAGACGTCTTCATATCAGGCCACCAAAACTGCCTGGTAAGCAAATTAAGGGTCTTAGTCATACCCATATGTCCTGCCATAGGCACATCATGTGACAATTCCAAGATCTTGGTGCGCATAGTAGGGGGTATGTAGAGTTTGTCGTTGTAGTAGAGGAAGCCTTCTGCATCAGTAGTTAGTTGTGGTGGAGGTGAATCCAATCCTATTCTGTGCAAAATCTCTTCCTTCAGGGAACGAACAACACCAATAATACGTTCATAGGGTATTATAGGAATAGAAGGAACTTCAGCGCAGTTATCTTCGGTTAATCGTGATAGCGCATCCGCTTTTTTGTTTTTGTCTGCAGGTGTGTAGGTCACTAGGAAGTTGAATCTTAGGAAGAATAATGACCATCGTACCTGCCGGTGGGAAAGAGTTTTGTTAGTCTGAAGGTATTGAAGATTTTTATGATCTGTATATATGAGTATTGGTAATCGGGTACCTTCAAGTAAATGTCGCCAATTCTCTAGTGCCAGTTTTATGGCAAGCAACTCTTTTTCACCCACTGGGTAATTCACCTCTGGGCTGCTTATTGATTTAGAGAAAAAAGCAACTGGGTGGAGTGGTGAAGTATTTGTTGGTCGTTGGGAGAGAACTGCTCCTACTGCCATGTTTGACGCATCTACCTCCAGAATATATTGGAGGGATGGGTCTGGATGGCGTAGTATGGGAGCAGAAGTAAAGCTTGATTTTAACAAGCGGAAAGCTCCATTTGCTTCTTCTGACCATTTGAATGGTTTCTTTATACTTGTAAGTTGTGTGAGAGGTCTCACAATAGCAGAGAAGTTCTTGATGAACTTCCTATAGAAGTTTGAAAATCCGAGGAATCGCTGTAATGCCTTACGAGTTGTTGGTATAGGTCAATCCAGAATACACGATATCTTGCTCATATACATCTTGATTCCGGTTTTAGATATGATGTATCCTAGGAATAGTATTTCTTCTTTATGAAATAGGCATTTTTTTAATTTCACGTATAGGTTGTGTGCGAGTAATCTGGATAACACAAGTCTTACATGTTTATATGTTCAGACAAAGATCGAGAATAGATAAGTATATCGTCCAGATATACCACAACACAGACATCGAGTAAGTCTCTGAAGATGTCATTTATGAATCTTTGAAAAGCTTCGGGAGCATTACACAACTCGAAAGGCATCACAAGATATTCGAATAATCCGTATCTGGTTCTGAATGCTGTCTTCCACTCATCTCCGTCACGGATTCGGATTAGGTTGTATGCCCCTTTTAGGTCCAATTTAGAAAAGTAAGTAGCCCCACGCACTTGTTCAATGAGTTCAGGAATGAGCGGTAAAGGATAACGATCCTTTATCGTAATGGTATTTAGTTGCCTATAGTCAATAATAGGCCTAAGACTTGAATCCTTATTGCGGACAAAGAAAAGTCCTGCAGCTGTGGAAGAAGTAGAGGGTCTGATGAACCCTTTCGCCAAATTCTCATCCAAGTATTCCTTGAGATGAGAAAGTTCATCCTGTGAAAGAGGATAAACATGGCCGAAAAGCAATTTGCTATTAGGGAGTAGATCGATAGAACAATCATAGTCCCTATGGGGAGGCAACACTTGAGCATTTTTCTCAAGGAAGACTTCGGACAGATCCTGATAGCATAGTGGTGTAATCTCATCTGACACCACAGACAGGATCTTTCCATAAGATGGGAGGTTACACGTGATCTCGCAATAGTGAGAAGGGAAGGTTAGAGTCCGTGTTTTCCAATCTATGGTTGGTTGATGTATGTGTAACCAGGGAAGTCCCAAAATAATGGGAAAATGTGGTGAAGGTAGTACATCAAAAGTGGTGGTCTCCATATGAGACTCGTTAGCAGTGACAAGGAGTGCTTGTGTCTGATTGGTGATTGGACCAGAAGATAACGGAATACCGTTAATGAAACTAACAGAGACAGGTTTAGGTTTTGAAATAATAGGTATTTTATTTAAAGTAACAAAACGTGTATCGATATAGTTCCCACAAGATCCTGTGTCGATCATAGCCTTGGTGGTGATCCTAGTCTGGTCCCACTGCAATGTCAAATGAACAAAGAGGTAGGGATTAGAAAAGGAATTCGTTAATCCCCCTAGTAAGACATGTGAACACTCACCCTCTTTTTTGCGGACAAGGGGACAGACGCTTATCAAATGATCCGGGGATGCGCAGTACATGCAGAGATTTCTGGATCTTCTCCTGGCTCGTTCAGTGGTCGATAAAGGTGGGCGTATGGTTCCTACCTCCATAGGAGTAGGGTCAACGGCCGAAATCCGAGAAGGACTGGACAATGGCATTCCCATTTTCTCAGCCTTTCTTTCTCGCAGTCGCCTGTCAATGTTGATACTAAGTTGTATTAAGGCATCTAAAGTGCCAGGTAAATCCGCTCGGGCGAGCTCGTCTTTAACGGCTTCTGACAACCCGAGTCTGAACTGAGTTCGCAGAGATGTATCATTCCACCCTGAATCAAGGGTCCATCTTTTGAACTCTGCTACAAAGTCTTCAACAGGTCTCCTTCCTTGTTTTAAAGCCCTCAGTTGGATATCAGCAGTACTCTGCCTATTGGGGTCTTCATATAAGCTAGCGAGTTCCGCTAGAAATAAGGGATAGGAGTTGAGAAGAGGATCATCTTTCTCAAAGAGAGAGTCTGCCCAGGCCCGTGGATCACCCGTTAAATATGAGATAGTGGTACAGACTTTAATTTGATCAGTAGGGTAAGTACGAGGTTTTAGCAAAAAAAGCAATTGACATGCGTTTTTGAATTCACAAAATTTTTTCCGATCACCTGTAAACACTAGAGGAGGGTTTATTTTAGGTTCAGGGGGCTGAGCAGCAGTAAGCTGTGAAAGACGGGTTATCTGCTGTCTCAGAGTCTGATTTTCATCTTTTACTTCAGTAAGAGCAAGTATTAATGCATTTACTTTTTGTGTTAATTGTATCACTTGAGTGGGTAATTCTGCTGAATCCATTTTTTGGGTTCGTTCAATCTGTAACGCTCCTGCGTTTTTATAGTAAGCTGGATTTGCAGCTGCAGAATCTCCACTCAGTAGTCATGTAGAGATGTGTTGAATTACCAGATCCAACTCTCCAGACTCATCACTGTGGACCCGCCTGCTTCAGCATACAGATATACACACACTCAATAAGATGTTCCTGGAGTGATAGGATGTATATGACAGTATAGAGGTGATGTGCTGAAGGGACAGGTGTGAGCAGTGATAGCAATGATAAGCACTTGATAGTAATGTTCAGGAGAGTAGTAGACGGTAATAGGTAGGATGCAGATAGGTTAGTAATCATGTATGGTAATAGGTGGTAAGGACAGCAGATGATATACAGGAGAGACTAACCCAGTGCAAGGATAGATGGTAGTAGACTCAAGAGCTAGCAATCTATGTAACAGTGCAGATGATAGAATTAGTAATGCATAGATAGTAACAGTCCTTAATGTGCAGAAGTAGATAGTGTAAGTTTGTTATGGAGGAATCCCCTGTGGGGTACTTATCACTAGTAAGGTTAGTAAGTAGAGGGGTCCAGTAGTGAGGGAGTGATCCGGTAGCGAGATACGGGATCAGTATCGAGGTTCCGGTCTGTTCCAGGTAAAGAGAATAGCTGGAGGCTCCGGCAGCATAAGACAAGGCTTGTAAGCATGCGGTTTGAACGAACAACCTGAGAGAGAAAGCCGGCGATTGAAATAGCCGCTCAGAGCGGCGCTCAGTGATGATGTCATACGGCTTAAAGGTATATGCGTTCCACCTAACTAAAAAGGTGGGACGCAATATGAAAAGGAAAATGGGCAATAAGGGTACCAAAGGTACCAGAATCTTACACATTGTGGAGAGGCTCTTCACTCTGTAACTCTTATCCTCACCCAGAATCATCCTCATCTATTTTCACAATGTAACTCCATCATCCTCGTCCCCACCTAGACCAGATTCATCCATCTCCCTCTACAATATATCCCCATCATCCCCCAGAATTATCCATCCCTCGCCACAATATATCCCCATCCTCGCCCAGAATTATTCATCCCTCTCCAATGTATCCTCATCCTCGCCCAGAATTATCCATCCCTTTCCACAATGTATCCCGAGCCTTGCAGGATCTTGATACATTGTGGAAAGGGATGGATAATTCTGGGCGGGGATGAAAATACACTGTAGAGAGGGATGGATAATTCTGGGCAGGGATGGGGATACATTGTGAAGAGGGATAGATAATTCTGGGCGGGAATGGGGATATATTGTGGAAAGGGATGGATAATTCTGTGCAGGGATAGAAAATAATACACGTTTCATTTTCATATATTAGGTTTTAAGAGTGGTAAAATAAAAGTGGGTGCACCGAAGGACTCAGTGGGATGGCCAGTGGGCAGATTTGGTGGGAGGGCCAGTGGGCGGGCCATGGGGAATGTTGGTGGTTGGTGGTCAGGCCCCGGGGGGCCCAGGCCTAAAGCATTGTAAGGGGCCCCAAAATTTCTGATGGCTGCCCTGTCCATCTGCACCCCTATGCAAGAGATGAACTAGAAACCGTTGACGAACTGGTATTACACTCCGATGGCCCTATGCAAATTCTTTCTGGAGGCCTCGGACCGGTGCTGGAGATGCCGAGAGGAGCCGGGGACCATACTCCATATTTTCTGGAGCTGACTCCAACAATATTGGGAAGAGGTACGACAGATCACCAAGAAGTTTACAGGCTTTGCAATCCCAGAGGACCCTGCCTTCTTCTTGCTGCATTGCACGCAAATCCCACTTAAACAATACAAGAATTTGGTCCTGCACCACCTACCCTCCACCCACCTGCATCAGCCTTTTCTGGAAAAGCCCTGAACCCCCTTCCATCGCCATGTGGCTCAAAAAAAGTCAGGAATATTAATGCCTTGGAAGACCTGGTTCTGATAACATAAAATAGAAGAGAACAGTATACTAAAACCTGGTCTTATTGGAACATGTTCATATACTCTGATAAAGGAAAAGCTTTATCAGAGGAGACATCCCTAGTGATTGCATACCTAATAACTTGTCCATAGGGAGAGGCAGCGCACAACTCCTACAACCCAAGGTCCCAAGCACTCCTTTCCCTCACTTTCCCTCCCCCCATAATAATAATTATTATTAATATTTTTCTATTACCTCTTTCTCCCCCTGCCCCCCTCTCCAGCCTGCCCCCCCCCCTTCCCCTCCCTCCTTTCCTCTTTCTCTTCTTCCTTTCCACCCCACCTAGAAAGTATTTCCACTTCGTGGCTGAGTGATACCCCATCAATCCCCTACAAATCATTATTACTATGTCTCAGGATTTATTACAACTGGAATATGTTGGTTATGACAGTTACTTACCTCAGCTTTGCTGTTTATTTATATATAACCATCAATTGTACTTACATATATGGCATTTCTTGAATGTATCTTTTTTTATAGCTGTAAGAAAGCTTCTGACTGTTATACCCTTGCACTTAATCAAAACAGAATTTGAAAAAAAAAATGGCTCAGGCACTGCTGGATTCCTGAACAACAATTCAACATTTGCCCAATTTCCCTTGGGATTAATAAAGTATTCTGTAAGTGTCCTAATATTAAAATTCAGCAGCTACAGCTGACTGGGAAGGAAGCTGATTGGCTACCATGCACAGCTGCATAAGATTCTGCGTCCATCAGTTTTAGTAAATATCCCCCTGTGGGACATTTTAATAAAGTTTGTAAAAAAAAAAAAAAAAACAGAAAATGAATAGGCTATGCACCATGATTGGTGCATCGGCACTGTTGTCATCCCAATGCATATACTCCACTGATTTGTAATGCAGCAGCTGGGGTGAATGTACCCTCAGTATTCATTTCCTTTTTTGTTTGATTTTTTAAATGAAAAACCAGTGCTAAGGAGGACGTGACCGCAAATTGTCCTCATGTGCCAACTACCTGCAGGTAGGCAATCACCTACTCCCTAATGCTCCTTTGGGCCCTTAACTAGTTCATAGTCTTTACAGGTATGGAAATATAAACCAATGTACAACACAGATTCATAAATATTGATTTAAAGCGGAGTTCCACCCAAAAGTGGAAGCTCCCATTATCTGATTCCTTACCCCCTGCGGTGACACATTTGGCACCTTTCGGGGAGGAGGAGGGAACGGGTTCCTGTTTTTCAGATTAAGGGGTGAGGGAACATGGAGCTGCCTGGGATAGGATGTAGGGGAAGGTATGTACTATGAGTGGAGTGGAATAAAAATAAATTGCCTTGGAAATATAATAAACAGATATCTTATGAAGACAATCCTCTGTGCAAAACCAACCAATCCAACATATAAAATAAGAGAATATAAAGTGCCTTAGATATATAAACCAAAAGAGATCATATACAGCTATACATTCCGTTTGTCTCTCCACTTCACTACAATAACTCTGTTATACTTCAAGCAGGCTCTCCCCCCCCATCAAAGTTGGGAATCTACAAGCTGTTGCAAATTCAGAAAGATGACCAAATAGGGGCACGCTTGTATAGAAGTTATCCACGTATACAGTGGTGATCGAACCCCAGGTAAAAATTTGTATTAATGTGCATAAAGAAGCCAAGGAAAGATGGAAAAATCTCCAAAAGGCATCAAATTACAGATTAGACATTCTTATAATATGTCAACAAAAGTTAGATTTTATTTCCATCATTGACACTGTCAAAATTACAGAAAACAAAAAAATGGTGTCTGCAAAAGTTTGGGCACCCTGCAGAATTTATAACATGCACTGCCCCCTTTGCAAGGCTGAGGCCTGCCAGTGTCATGGATTGAAAAACTAAGTACCTGCGCTGCTTAAACCGAAACCATAAACATCAGTTATGCTAATAAATAAATATCATCATAAAGTGCTCGTGCAAATAAATAACTGTGCAACTGTGCATATAAATATAGTGTTACACTAAATATAAATAACAGCATAAGTATTATAAAATTAAACTCATATGTGTAACATATCATATATCAAAAATAATTATTAATATAGAGTTAATAACAGTTAATATCTTCCAAACTGAATAAAGTGCAAGTCTCTTGTGCTCCTATAAGTGCTCCGTGCTCAAAATATATGAATAAAGTGCCGGTGCTCAGTCCTAGTGAGTTGGTGCTCCCCTCTCGGTCCCACACTCACCAGAAGCTGAGAGAAATATTGCCTTAAAACTGGTTATATAAGGTGACCGCCTCTTATGGATCGCCAACAGATATAAGCTGTAGATCTCCTGTGCCTCTATATCCAGGTAATTATCCAGGTAATGCTCCCCAGTATCATAAAAAGAAAAGGGCCATCATCGTGCAGTATATTCTAAAAGTTTATTATCCACGCAATAAAAAGATACACTTACAATACATGAAGAGTCAATCCGCCTTTAGCAAACCCACGGGACGCCAAACGAATGGCCGTGCGTTCCACCCGTGTAACCGGAAGCCGGTAGCCGGAAGAGGTTGCAGCCAGAAATGACGTACTACGTGTTCGGACGGCTTGACGCGTTTTGCTCCGCCAATCAGAGCGTTCTCAAAAGCCTGGAGTGTCATGGATTGTTCTCAATCATCGTCTGGGAAGACCAGGTGATGTCAATCTCAAAGGTTTTAAATGCCCAGACTCATCTGACCTTGCCCCAACAATCAGCACCATGGGATCTTCTAAGCAGTTGTCTAGAAAACTGAAACTGAAAATAGTTGACGCTCACAAAGCTGGAGAAGACTATAAGAAGATAGCAAAGCATTTTCAGATGTCAATATCCTCTGTTCGGAATGTAATTAAGAAATGGCAGTCATCAGGAACAGTGGAAGTTAAAGCAAGATCTGGAAGACCAAGAAAAATATCAGACAGAACAGCTCGCAGGATTGTGAGAAAAACAATTCAAAACCCACATTTGACTGCATGATCCCTCCAGAAAGATCTAGCAGACACTGGAGTTGTGGTACACTATTCCACTATAAAAAGATACTTGTACAAATATGGTCTTCATGGAAGAGTCATCAGAAGAAAACCTCTTCTATGTCCTCACCACAAAAATCAGCGTTTGAACTTTGCAAATGAACATATAGACAAGCCTGATGCATTTTGGAAACAAGTTCTGTGGACCGATGAGGTTAAAACTTAACTTTTTGGCCGGAATGAGCAAAGGTACGTTTGGAGAAGAAGGGGCACGGAATTTAATGAAAAGAACCTCTATCCAACTGTTAAGCATGGGGATGGATCAATTATGTTTTGGAGTTGTATTGCAGCTAGTGGCACAGGGAAAATCTCACGAGTAGAAGGAAAAATGTATTCAATAAAATTTCAGCAAATTTTGAATGGTAACTTGATGCCATCTGTGAAAAAGCTGAAGTTAAAGAGAGGATTGCTTCTACAAATGGATAATGATCCTAAACACACCTCGAAATCCATGGGGGATTACATCAAGAGGTGTAAACTGAAGGTTTTGCCATGGCCTTCACAAACTCCTGACCTCAACATAGTTGAAAATCTATGGATAGACCTTAAAAGAGCAGTGCGTGACAGACAGCCCAGAAATCTAAACGAACTGGAAGACTTTTGTAATGAAAAATGGGCAAAGATACCTCAAACAAGAACTGAAAGACTCTTGGCTGGCTACAAAAAGCATTTACAAGCTGTGATACTTGCCAAAGGGGGCAGTACAAGATATTAACTCTGCAGGGTGCCCAAACTTTTGCAGAAGCCATTTTTTTGTTTTCTGTTATTTTGCAAATGTAAATGATGGAAATAAAATCTAACTTTTGTTGACATATTATAAGAATGTCTAATCTGTAATTTGATGCCTTTTGGAGATTCTTTATGCACATTAATACAAATTTTTACCTGGGGTGCCCAAACTTTCAATCACCACTGTAAATGGCACCCCTTTCCGAATAAGGGTGACACCAAGTCCCAAACAACCTTGCCGCTGCTCCCTATGTAGTCTGGGCAGTTGTGGGGCTCCACACTGCTATCTTTGCCGTAAACATGGAAACTACATGTATTGCCTGTTGCCCTGTCATAGAGCTTATACATCTTGACCCCGTATCTGGCACGCTTGCTGGGGATGAACTGTTTGAAAGCAAGGCGGCCAGAAAACGTAATCAGGGACTCATCCATGCAGACAGCTTGTTGGGGCGTATACAAGGCTGCAAACTTTTAGTTAAAGGGGTTTACGAGGGGCCAAATTTTGTGGAGCCGGTCATATCCAGGGACACCCTGATGACAACAGAGTTCATTGTCATTGAAGTGCATGAATCGCAGGATTTGCTCGTATCTAGTCCTGGCCATGGCAGCAGGGAACACGGGCATATGGTGAATTGGGTCAGTGGACCAATATGACCGCAACTCACTCTTTTTAGTAATGCCCATGAGGAGGGATAGGCCCAGAAAGGTTTTAAATTCGGAAACAGTGATATATTTCCATGCAAATTCTCTGGCAAGGGTCAAATGGATTTGCTGGAAATACTAGATCAGCACATAAATTGCTTTGGTTCACAATAGATCTGTACAGATCTTCCATGAAAAACAGCTTGACCCCAGTCAAGGAAAGTAAAACTGGCTGTTTCCACCTGAATTCCGAGTTGGCCAGTGAATGGGGGAAGTACAGGCGCTGTAGAAGTGGTGGGCTCCCAAATAGGATTTGCCAGCGCATCAGGAAGGAACTATGGACTCTACGGCCTGTCTTCGAATTCTTGGTGGCTGCGGGACACTAGCTGTGCTAGCCACCGCACCAGCTTGACCTGCCCTTATGGGACTCCCCACGTCACCAAGTGTTACTGCAGTGCTGGTTTGACTATGACCAGAATGTACTAGGCCGCTGGTGCTTGCCAGTTCACCAGAAGGTTGAGCGGCACTAGTACCGACACTCTGCTGCATCCCTACGAGTACCGACACTCTGCTGCATACCCGGCGATTGCTGCACCTCAGCAAAAGAAGAACGGGTCGGTACGCCTGACCTTAGCAGGGACCACTACTCGTCAGAGCTATCTGTCAAGGTGCCGCTGCTCTCTACAGGTTCGTATACTGAGCCTGATTCTGACCGGGAGCCTTCCCCATCGCTCTCATGCTCAGTATCCTGTAGGCCTCTTCACTAGTGTACCTTTCATTTGACATTTTGGCTAATAAATTTACAGGCACCTAGTGTGACTCACAGGTTAAAAAAGCACCTGGTTGTTGGGGACGGTTTGAATCGCTACAAAAAATGAAAAATGCTAGTACTAGCAGAGATCAGGCCTGACTCTGCTACCGCTGCTGTTTTGTGTGTTGTGTATTGGAAGTGACAGTAATCTGTTGAATACTGCACTTTTGGGATGGGCAGATGGGCTAAACGCAGGTGCTGGCAGGTGTCATGGCCGATCCTGCTAACACTGCGTTTTGGGAACACTAACCTATTGTGTACACTACTATTGTTGTGATCAAATCAAAGATACAGTATTGATCCGTTTAGACACTATACTAGTAATGGAGGTGTTTAGTGTGTGTATGTGTGTGTCACTGGTAATCAAAGGGTTAAATTATATTACTAAATATGCGATCTGACGCTGTCCTAGATTGACTCTAACTAGCGCTAACGCTAACTGATGTCACCTGTGACACCAATATGGTGATCAGAAAAAAGATCTGTACACTATAAAAGTTACACTGTGACAGGGCAATAAAGGGGTTACCTGGGGGTGATCAGGGGGTTAAATCTTTATTTGGGTAGGGTGGCGGGTACCCTAAACAAATTTGGGACAGAAACTAACGGTCCTTAATGCTAAATGAAGTCACAAGTCACACTATTACAGTAATCAGTAAAAAAGCTATATACTGTATATAGAGTGCACTATGACAGGGAGTGAAAGGGTTAACTGGGGGGTGATCAAGGGGTTAAATGTGCCTACGTGTACTGGTGTCAGTGTTCTAATTCCTGTACTCACAGTTAGATGCTCTCTTCTCTCAAGCTGGAACTGAAAAGGGCTCCACGAGGGAAGAGAGCATCATTTCATGTTCCTGTGTTTACAAAGCACAGGCACAGGACAGTCTGGCAGTGGTCAGAACCGATCACCAGGTCCAGGCTAAAAATCATTGGTCTGGACCTGATGATTAATTGGTTCTGAACCGAATCAGACCACAGTCTTGGTGTGGTCAGATGCTTTAACGGCAGAGGAGAGACCTAGAGTCTAATAGACGCCAATTTTTTTTTTAAAAGAGTACCTGTCACTACAGATTGCTATCATTGGCAATATTTAAATTCCCTTTGATAACAATAAAAATTATTAAAAAAAATACAAAAAAATGAAAGGGAAGGTGTCAAAATAACATAAAAAAGCAAAATAAATAATAAAAAAAATTCAAGCACCCCTGTCCCCCCGTGTTTGCGCTCAAAGGTGCATGCAAGCGTTGGTCTAGTGTCATATTTAAACAGCAATTGCAGCATGCATGTGAGGTTTTGCCGCAAACGCCAGGTTGAGGGCAGTTCTTGCAGTAGACCTCCTCGGTAAGCCTATAGTGGTAACCTATAAAGGCTTTTAAGGGTTTTACAAAAATTTATGCAGTTTGTTGCCACTACATGGGTTTGCGCAATTTTAAAGCATGTCATGTTTGGTATCTATGTACTTGGCATAAGATCATCTTTTAAATTTTACCAAACAATTAGGAAATTTATAGTGTATTACATTTTAAAAAAGTGTTTTTTTTTCACAAAAATTGCGTTTGGAAAATCTCTGCGCAAATACCGTGTGACAAAAAAAAATTGCAACACCCACCATTTTGTCCTGTAGGGCCTTTGCTTTAAAAAAATATATAATGTTTGGGGGTTCAAAGTGATTTTCTAGTAAAAAAAAAAAAATATTTTTTCATGTAAACAAAAAGTCACAGAAAAGTCTTGGTCTTTAAGTGGTTAGAAGAGTGGGTGATGTGTGGCATAAGCTTCTAAGTGTAGCAATATTTCCAGGCCTTGGGCCTGAGGTGGGTCTGCCATCAGTACCGGTAACACTCCCAACACATTTAAGTTGTGAACCCAGATGTGAGAACTGAGACAATGACCATTCCGGCATCTTTGGTTTGTTTTGTTTATTGTAGTTTGGGGATGGGAGAAGGGAATGAGTGGGATACTCTTCTGGCTCTTCTAGGCTTAACTGGGACTTTGTACAAAAATGCTCACTAGCGCTGTCTTGGCGCCAGCTGAATGCCGACCAGCGCTTCCTGACGCTTCAAATACTGCTTGACTGAATTAGTGCTGGAGCCTCGACTTTAACTTGTTTGTTAACTCAGAAGATCCAGGACCGTAGAACTTTTGACTCCTGACACTCGATTTAGCTCAAAAGTCACTGAACAGCTCCCTCCAACTCTGTTCACTGCACACTGTACACTGACTCTTCAGGGCCCAACCACTTGTATCCCCTTTACACTTCAGGGTCCTCTGACTAGGTACCCCCTCTAACACTTCAGGGTCCTCTGACTAGGCACCCCCTTTACACTAGCTGACTCCTGGATCCCTAGAACCTTCTCCGGAGTGGTCCCCTCTGACACTAGGCAGACCCCCAGGGGCAGTCCACAGTACTCACGACCTTTGTAGGCTTTCCTGGAACTGGACCCCTCTTTCTCTCCGCTGGTTCTCGTCACACCAGATCCCCTCGGCAGCTCAGCTCCGCACTCTTTGGATTCCCAGGCCACCACCCGAGACACCCGCTTCCTCTGACAGGAGGAGAGACAGCTGTACTCTCCCTCCTGGGACTCTGCTTCCCGCCAAAGACGCTGTGTCATGCGTTTCCTCAGAATTTATACCCACTCCCAGAATCCTCTGCGGCAGAACCCTCCCATGGAGCCAGTGGGGAGATTCCCCTCTCAGTGGACACACCTGGGAGACATGACAGCAAGCTGAAATTATGGCCCTGCTGTTAGGCATTCAAGGCCCTTCTATACTTTTACCTAGCACCTACCTGTAGAGTGCTACATCCACCCCACACCAATGGAGTCAGGTCCCTCTGACTCTGAGGCAACAGCCTCCTATCAAAAATACTGCCAAAAACGCAGGAGTATCCCACAAACCTGGAAAGAGGGAGAAGGGAAAAATGAATGTACAAATAAACTACAGTGGAAAAATATAGCTTTTACACTCTGCTGTACAAATTTATAAACATTTTAAGGTGCATGAAAACTGATGCACCCCCCACCAAACAAACTCGTTTGGTAAGGACTAAGAAGAAAAATACAATGCAAATCCCGTAACTAACTATCTCTAAGGTGATCCCACCTGTAGAGAGAAATTGAAGCAAAGGTAAGTCAACTGCATACATATAGGAAAATGCAAGCCTAGCTATCTTGACAGTTGAGTGGAAAGAACCTACTCTTTTTTTGCATCAGATTGAGCATAAAATTCCAGGACAGTTCACCTACCCCCCAAATTACCCCTTTTTGGAAAGTAGACACCCCAAGCTATTTGCTGAGAGGCATGATGAGTCCACGGAATAATTAATATTTTGCCACAAGTTTCGGGAAAATTAACATTTGTTTTTTTTTACACAAAGTTGTCACTAAATGATATATTGCTCACACATGCCATGGGTACAGGGATACCACATGTGTGAGACTTTTTGGGAACCTAGCCGCGTATGGGAACCAATCACCGCCTTCACCGGTTTTCTAAGGGCGTAAATTGTTGATTTCACTCCTCACTACCTATCACGGTTTCTGTGATCTTGAAATTTCAAGATAGCACAAACCCTCCTCCGCCCCCCCCCCCCCCCACCCCAAATGACCCAATTTTGCACAGTAGACACTCCAAGCTATTTGCTGAGAGTCATGATGAGTCCATGGAATATTTTATATTTTGCCACAAGTTTCGGGAAAATTACATTTTTTTTTATTTAACAAAAAGTTGTCATTTAAATGATATATTGCTCACACATGCCATGAATATATTTGAAATAACACTGCAAAATACATTCTGTTGCTTCTCCTGAGTACCGAGATATCACATGTGTGAGACTTCTTGGCAGTCTAGCCGCGTACAGGACCCCGAAAACCAATCAGGCTTTCTAAGGGCGTAAATTGTTGATTTCACTCCTCACCACCTATCACAGTTTTTGAGGCCATGAAATCCCAAGATAGCACAACCCCCCCCCCCAAAAGACCCCTTTTCCAAAAGTAGACCCCCCCCCCCCCAAGGTATTTGATAAGATGCATGGTGAGTATTTTGCAGGTCTCATTTATTTTGGAAAATGAAGAAAAAAAAGGAAAATTCATTTTTCAATTTTCAATTTTCAAAACTTTGTGACAAAAAGTGAGATCTGCAAAACACTCAACATGCCTTTCAGCAAATAGCTTAGGGGGTCTACTTTCTGAAAAGGGGTCATTTTGGGGGGTTTGTGCTGTCTTGGCATTTTATGGCCTCCGAAACTGTGATAGGTAGTCAGGAGTGAAATCAACAATTTACCCCCCTAGGCAGTGATTGGATTTCGGGGTCCTGTACACGGCTAGAATGGCAAAAAGTCTCACACATGTGGTATCTCTGTACTCAGGAGAAGCAGCAGAATGTATTTTGGGGTGTAATTCCACATATACCCATAGCAGAACTGAAGAGAAAAAGGGGATTAAAAGAGGTGTGTGTGTGTGTGGAAACCAGCCAGCCCTTAGTTTGCTTTACTTATCCACCAGTCTGCTGACAAATCAAATAAACCTGTCTAACATAATAGGTTAGAAACAGGGGTTTAGTTAACACACATTTGCAAACGTGAGCAACATATCATTTCAATGACAACTTTGTGTAAAAAAAAAATATTTTTTTAGTCATTTTTCAAACACATATGACAAAAAAATGTAATATTCAATGGGCTCAACATGCCTCTCAGGAAATTCCTTGTAGTGTCTACTTTCCAAAAAGGGGTAATTTGGGAGAGGGGGGGTTACTACCCTGCCATTTTAGCACTTCAAGAAATGAGATAGGCAGTCAGAAAGTAAAAGCTGCGTAAATTCCAGTATATACACCATAAGATTGTAGACGCTATAACTTTTGCGTAAACCAATAAAAATACGCTTATTGAGATTTTTTTGTCAAAGACATGTAGTTAAATACATTTTGGCCTACATGTATGACAAAAATTTAGTTTATTGGATATTTTTTTAAAGAAAAAAAGAAAATGTAATTTGTTCTAAAAATTTTCGCTCTTTTTTTGTGTATATCGCAAAAAATAAAAATCGCAGAGGTAATCAAATACCACCAAAAGAAAGCTCTATTTGTGGGAAAAAAATAAATATAGTTTGGGTACAGCATTGCATGACCGTGCAATTGTCAGTTAAATTCCCACAGTGCCGTATTGCAAAAAAATGGCCTAGTCATTAAGAGGGCAAATCCGAAGTGGTTAAAAGTCAGCAGCTACAGTATTTTTTCGTGGGGGATCACTTTTATTAATACCTTCTAGGTTCGAGCAGCAATTAAAATTGTTCCTCTGCTGGTCTTCTCTAGTGGCCATATTTGGGCAGTGATGTCACTGCTATCCCTGCCCCTTTGCTTATGTGACTAGGGGTTCCTGGTGATGTCAGCAGTTCTAGTAGAGTCCCATATGCAGTAAGGCAGCTTTTAATTGAGATGTAGGACTCACTTTTCTAACCTGGAAATGATTTCTTCAGTAAACTTAAAGCAGACCTTCCCCCTTTTCCTTAAGTTCCTTTTATTCCAAACCTCCTGCCATCCTACAGAAGTATCAGGCTTTTTTCATTTTTTTTTCTTTGTTTACCTTTTATTTTTAGAAAAAAGTTTGACCCTTCCTCCCCATGCGCGACATTAGGTGACTGACACGCATCCTTCTGCTGTGCCTCCCAGGAAATGCACATCACATATCCCGGGAAGCTTAGCTGTCCATTCAAAGAAAGGAGGAGGGGGCAGGCCTATCGGCGTGTCATAGAGAGGCCGCCTGCTGATCCGGAAGAGCTGGCAGGCCTCTCGATGACGTCAGATTGAACATGGCGACGTGGGACAGAGCTGTGGCTGGGTGTGAGAGGATCTCAAAGGGACAACGCTTGATCCACTGGATGGGTGAGTATCTTAAATGTATGGAAATTGCCTTTAAGCTGAACTCCAGGCTGTCTCTCCCCACCACACAGCAACCTCCCAACTGCCCCCTAAAAATCAGGCCATTAATGGATTGGTTTGTTTTTTTTGATCAGCCAGCTGAACCAATTCTCCCATCCACAAAATCGAGGTGGATGAAGGAATCCTGCCTGCTGCATTATTGTGGTCTGTTAGCATGGTTATAGAATAAAAGAAAGACAAGCTCCAAAACAGGAATATATATCCTAAGTGGATATTGAAGAGAAGGTATCCACGTCCCAAAATTCATTGAAAAAACTTTAAAAACAGGGAGGGGCAGGGGGACTTTTAAAGAGGATACCGTCATTGGACCAATAATCAAAATACATAGGAGTCAAAACAATCTTTATTGGAAGAAACCATGATAATATATAAAAGATTACTATATTGAAAAAACATAAATACTGTATTGCAATATTGTAGGTAGCATGCACAGAAACCCAAGGGGTAACATATGTTTGATGTAGTGATGAACGTTGATACCCATACACTGGCCCAACATGTTTCGCGGGTAACCGCTTCTTCAGGGGCATATGCACAGATAAGGGACATCACAAATGCTACCAGAACAAGAATAAAAAAGAAAAAACATGATGAGTGGAACAAAATATCACACAAAACATAGTACATACAATGTATGAGTATTCATTTGAGATGTAGGGGTCAAAAGGAGAGGCACACTTGAGGCCATAACACCCACCTGCAACCAGACCAATCCTGAAACCAAGAGGACAGACCAGGGATCGTAATTAGAGTAGGTGTCCCCCCAGGCAGACATGGGAGCGGTCCAAGCCTAAAAGAGGCTAGGTAATAAGGGTCACAATAGTAGCGTGATTGTTCACTATAAAACAAGGTAGGTAAAGAAGAAATTGAATATATAGAGTATTCATATTGATCCTCAAAGTATATGGAAAATTATAAATGTAGGTAAAGAAAAAAGGGGGGTATATATGGGAAACAATCTTACCAAGAGGTATGTATGTATACATCTCATAATCCATCCAAATGAGAGGGCTAACGGGTGGCTAATGGAAGAACCTATGCTGGTATGTGGGAGGGAGGATCAAAAGTATAATCCAATATCCCTAGATCGAGTGTAAGAAAAACAAGGGTTACCATATGAAGTGGATATTAGTTGGAAATGAACGAAGGGTGACACCCAAGTGTGAGGGAAGAACCTGGATAATATAGAAGGTAATAAGAGGAAACCATGTGAAACCCCATATGTGTATATATATATATATATATATATATATATATAAACATATATATGCATACATATACACATATACATACACCTGTACATACATGCGCATATACCATAAGTGTGATAAGATAAGTTAAGTGATTTAAAAGTGAGAATAGTGAGAAAATAGTGGTTGTAGAGAAACTACAACTTGAAGAAAAAGTGAGGGATAATAAATTTGTGAAAATGGAGGAGTGCAGGTGGAAATATAAACGAAACCAATCCAGTGAAAAAACAAAAGAATGGCAATGTGCAAACATGGAGGGTGAGAAGAGTAAAAAATGCCAGTGTGGTAAATGATTAGTGATAGTCATGATAGCATAGGGAAGATGCTAGATAGTTGTAGTAGAATAAATAGTAATAGCCAATGTAGGTGAATACCTAGCAATCCAAGCAGCAAGGTATCCCGTAGCCGTATGAGCTGGAATGGAAAGAAATGGTGCCTATAAGGAGAACAGCTCCACCCCAAACACAGCTGACACGGCTCCTGTTGAGAGCCGTGTGATGATGCTGTGTCCGGGGCCGACACACCGAATGCGCATGCGCGGTCCCCGACGCATGTCTCATGCGCCGGGAGAAGAGCGCAGGTGCATAGTTGGTAGTAACATATCGTCAACCAATGGGCGGGCAGAGGGCCGATTACGGCCATATATGTCCACAAGCAGTGGGAGACAAGTTGGTATCCGACTCAGGGACGCACAACCCTAATGGGGGGGCAGTCCACAGACGGGCATCACATGCCCACCAATGGGGAGCACCCAATACGATCCTGCCACCTCCAATCAATTGGAGGTTCATGATGGAAAAGGTCATATCCTACAAGGGTTGGGAAGGACATAGTGGGGAATGGGTTTGCCAAAGGGCTCCCCCTAGTGACCACAAACATTTACAAAATAACAGACATACATAAGACATTGCACTAGAGTATAAATAAAAATATATATATATAGAATATATTAAGTAGTTGTATATAAACAAGAGACATCCAATAAATCATAATGACTATATAGATGTATATTTGGGACATTAAGTCCCAAATTATATAGCTAGATAGACTAACCTGGTAAGGGTCTTAATCTAGCCTATTGAAGTGAATAATGGATCAAAGGGGAAGGGGAAAGGGGAAGGGGGCATGGGAGAATGGACAAGGGAGGGAGGGAGGGAGGGATAAAATATGGGCCATGGAGTCTACCAGACTCAACCCAGCAGATCCATAATTGCACAAAAAAGTGAATAATCAAACATAAATTGATATATATAAATAATTATTATTAAGCAGATTTGGTAGAGCTGTCAAAGTGGGAAAGGGCCCCGGGTGTGTTATCCACCCAATGTAATAAAAGAAAGACAAGCTCCAAAACAGGAATATATATCCTAAGTGGATATTGAAGAGAAGGTATCCACGTCCCAAAATTCATTGAAAAAATTTTAAAAACAGGGAGGGGCATAAAACATAAAACATGGTTATAGAATACACTGATCAGCACTGCAGACAACTGGCTGCGTGCTCTGATCAAGTGGAAATGTTCCAACATTTGCGTTAAAGAGAAGCCAATTAATTTATCGAATTCTCTCTAGCAGAAACAGCCATAGAGGGATTAAAATTTGTCCGGTCCCTACTGATCCAGATGAATTTCACTTCCATCTATGGAAAGCTTAAAAGAGCTTTGGCTGTACTTCTCCTGTGGATCACAGAAGTGCAGTTCATTTTGCACTCCTGTGACTTGTTTTCAGCAGACAGCGGGCTGAGGTCCGCTGTCTGCTGACGTCACATTGCTGGTCCAGGCTCGGGCAAGATTGCAACAATAGAGTCAGCATCCACCCACATGCCTGGACTGGCTCGGACTCTCAGCGAGCTGCTGAAACCCCCTCCACAGCCCAGTGCTCCAGTGAGCGAGGGGGAGAGGAGGGGGAATAGAGAGTTGTTGATTGACAGTCACCAGTTCTCTGCTCACGGAGATGTGAGAGCCTAGTGATCAGCGGTGTTTGACCGCTCGGTTCTCAGTGTTAGAGCCGGCGGGGGGAAAATGCAGCATCAAACAGATGCTGCATCCACCTAAGTAAGTATGATTGGGGGAAAATAAAGTTCATACTTCTCTTTTAAGTAATCGCTGGCTTAAAAAATCTAAATCTAAATACCACATATGCATCACTGGATTACTGGTTCTCCTCACCTTGAAATGGACTGCTAAACCTGCTAAATGGTTAGTTTTTCCTGGAGATGAACTATATAAAATATTACTGCACCTAAGAACTGGTCAGCTGCAATTCATTACATTTTTGACATTTTGAATTTATATAGTCATTATATTATTGTTACTTAGTTACATAGCTGGCAAGGTTGAATAAAGACACCAGTCCATCCAGCTGAACCTGTATTGTGTTGCTGTGTGTTACAAATTTTATGACTTGCTTGAGATTTGAGAAGCCCTGATGCACTGGTAGCCATAATTTTCTACAAGCTGCTTTCATGAATGACAGTTAACATTAAGGCATAAATAGAGGTGTAAAATTTCTGTAAATTTTGAAGCCAGGGGAAAACAAAGAATTTTTTTTTTTTTTTCAGAAAAAATTGCCATTTTTGAAAAAATTGAAAAAAAAAATTAGTGTGGAGTAGTTTTACAAATTTAAAGTCATTCTGTTACACTGGGAAGGTGAAATGCAGTGTATACAAAAGTATTATGCTTAAGGGTCTGTTCACATCTAGGTGTTTTAGGCAATTTTCTGCTCTACGCCTCAGCTCTAAAAACGCCCAACAAGACAAATCCCATTCATTTCAATATCCCCTGTTCACATCTGAGCGTTCTGTCACCTCAAGCAAAACTCCCGTCGCTCAAAAAAGTACATGAGCTTATTTTTTTGGCAGATTACAGGCATTTTTATTTTTTTGTCATTGGTCACTTGTCAACCTAAAAATGCCTGCACAAAAACGCCTGTAAAGCGCCTGAAAAAATGCCCAAAAAACGCCTGTAAACCGCCTGTAAAAAATAACGCCTAGATGTGAACGTAGCCTCAAAAGTACAGCTTATCCAGTACATAAACTAAACTTGCTTTTTTGAAATGTAATTTTTTAGTTCAAATGGAATAATAAGGACTGTATATGTTCAGGGCCGGCACTACCACTAGGCAAGTTAGGCAGTCGCCTAGAGCGCACTGCCGCCTAGGGCGCCTGCCGCTGGTTTCCCCCTCTTAGTATGTCCCTCACTCTCCTCTCCGTTTGGCTCTGCAAAGACTCATCAGGGTCTCCCTCCGAGTCCCTGACAGTCTGAGATGTGCCGTGCGAGATACAGAGGCGGCTGGTGCCGCGCCTCTATGATTATCAGTGAGAGTGAGAGAGAGAGGTGACAGTCTGTGTATCTCTCACTGCTAACTCCAGCATGGCTGCAGCCTTCACACACATCTCTTCTCCCCCTCCCCCTCCCCCTCCTGTGTGCTCTGTGCTGAGCTCCGTCTGTGAAGGAAGGTGGGCGGGAAGATTAAAAAGCCGAGCTGACCTGACACTCACACTGAGAAGCTGCTGAATGACGAGCCCGGGGATAATTCCACATGTGGTAACACTTTCACTGACCAGACCCTCCAGAACTTGCCCCCCACCTTCTCTCCCTGTCTCCTGAAATCCCCCCCCCCCTCTGTCTCCCTTCTCCCCCCCTCCCTTCTCTCCCCCCTTCTCTCCCTGTCTCCTGAAATCTCCCCCCCCTGTCTCCCTTCTCCCCCCCTTCCTTCTCTCCCCCCTTCTCTCCCTGTCTCCTGAAATCCCCCCCCCCTCTGTCTCCCTTCTCCCCCCCCCTCCCTTCTCTCCCCCCTTCTCTCCCTGTCTCCTAAAATCCCCCCCCTCTGTTTCCCTTCTCCCCCCCCTTCTCTCCCCCCTTCTCTCCCTGTCTCCTGAAATCCCCCCCCCCCTCTGTCTCCCTTCTCCCCCCTCCCTTCTCTCCCTGTCTCCTGAAATCCCCCCCCCCCCTCTGTCTCCCTTCTCCCCCCCTCCCTTCTCTCCCCCCTTCTCTCCCTGTCTCCTGAAATCCCCCCCCCTCTGTCTCCCTTCTCCCTTCTCTCCCCCCTTCTCTCCCTGTCTCCTGAAATCCCCCCCCCCTTTGTATGGCTAAATTCGCACCGCATCCGCACTAAACACGCACATGAGGCTTTTTTTTTTATCTGCAGCAGAATCGGATCGCACAGTGGTTCACACTTGTGCGATCCGATTCTGTGCGAACTGTCAGATTGCACTGCGATATGCGATCTCAACTGGGGGTGCCGTTAACTTTTAATTGACACCCCCTGCGTATCGCATATGGCAGTGTGAACTGCCAGATGTGCGAATGCGATGCGGGAACATGCTGCATATTCACAGCCTTCCCGCATCGCACAAATGTGAACCGGGACTTAGTCCCGATTCACACTGGTGCGATGCGGGAAACCCTGCGATTCAGTGACGGTTCCCACATCACACCAGAATTGCACACTGGTTCACACTGAGATCTGCGAATCGCTGGGGATGTTAATGTAAGGTTAATGACACCCCCAGATTGGTTCAAAGATCGCAGTGCGAACTGTGAAATGGTGCAGGAATCAGATCGCATAGGTGTGAACATCCATGCGATCCGATTCCAGTGTGGACCAAAAATAGGAACCTGCACCATTTTGGTTCAAATGCGATGCAATTTCAGCCTTACAGTTTGTATGGCTGAAATCACATCACAGAGACATTGCATGTGACCTGGGCAAATAAAATTGACGTCCTTTTTTTCCCACAAATAGAGCTTTCTTTGGGTGGTATTTGATCACCTGTGTGATTTTCTATTTTTTTTTTTTTTTGTGCTATACACAAAAAAGAGCGACAATTCTGAAAAAATAAAACAATATTTTTCACATTCTGCTATAAAACATTACCAAAAAAAAAAAAGTAAAAATCTAAATTTTTGATCCTTTTAGGCCAATTTGTATTCTGATACATATTCTTGGTAAAAGAAAATCCCAATAAGCGTATTTTGATTGGTTTGCGCAAAAGTTATCACGTCTACAAACTAGAGAAAAGATTTATGTCATTTTTATTTATTTATTTTACTAGTAATGGCGGTGATCTACGATATTTAGTGGGACTGCGACATTGCGGCAGACAGATCGGACCCCTAACTGACATTTTTGACACTTTTGGGGGTACCAGTGACATCACTACAGTAATCAGTGCTAAAAATATGCACTGTTACTGTACTAATGACACTGGCAGGGAAGGGGTTAACACCAGGGTGATCAAAGGGTTAAATGTGAGCCTAGGGGAGTGATTCTAACTGTGGGGGGTTGTGGCTTCTGAAATTACCATAGAGATATGTGATCCTATATAGAAGGAGGCGCTCTGTGATCACTCCAGGGAGAAGAAGGGTCTGATGTATTTACAACAGCTGACCGTTCTTCTCTCTCAGTGGGGAGCGATCGCGGGTGCCCATCGGCATTCACGGCCGCCTGTCCCGTGGATTGGCATCCCTGCTGCCTAGTAGGGGAGCGCGCCAACGGCAGCGCGCGCTTGCCCCCAGCACCACGCGCGCGATTGACATAGAGCTATGTTGTTTTGCGCAGCCTAGCCAGCTTGCCGCAGTAAAACTGCAGCGGTCAGTCGGCAAGTGGTAAAGCAAAGTACTGCAGCTTACTAGTTCTTAGATGGGTGGCTGCATTAGTTTTCTTTCTTGCTTTTAGGTTTTCTCACTTTTTTGTTTTCACATACTGATCCTGCTAGTAAGTCAATTGCTTTTTAAAAGAACAAGCCGTCTTGCAGATGTAGCAGTTAGAGGGTTGAATAAAACCATTTAACACTGACAAAGGGGTGGAGTCAGGGGCGGAGCCAATGGGGGCGCCAAAATTAAGTTTTGCCTAGGGTGTCAAAAATCCTTGCACCGGCCCTGTATACGTTAAGAACCCCCCCACCACCAAAAGCAACAATTTGCAGAGCAGACTATAGGTAAACATTATGCTGTGCTGATGGAGAAAATTAATAGAAATCATTAAAGATTAAAAAAGAAACACATTTGTCAGACAAATTTACCCTCTTACCTGTCAATTAAGGCCTGAGAGGACAGAAACTATCATATACTGTATCCAAACAATCCCCCAACTGTAGGAGGTACAAGATGGAGCCCACAAGCAAACTAAACTGAAGTATTTCCCTTGCAGTGCCCCCTAGTGGCAGAAATGCATATTTGTCTTGTTTGAGAGCTACGTTGAGAAGTACTGTGTTACTTGAACTGTATTCAAAGATTTGCTTGTCTTCAGCTGAGAGAACTTGCAATAATTTAACATTTTACATAAATTCTCAGTAATCTTTCATTAAGGTCTTCATGTTATATAGTTTGAATACCACATCATAGATATATTATTTAATATTCTAAAAGAACATATCCCACACTTCTCTCTTTTTTTTTTTTCAAAACGTTATGGAAAAACAACAAAAAAAACAGGTTTTACCACAATTTTTTTATTTTCTTTTCCAGGACGTTCTATCTCTTGGCATAACACACGTTAACCACCTCCCACCCGGGCCATTGTACATATACGGCCGGGTGGGAGTCTCGTCCTTCTGATCGGACGTTCCGGAACGTCCTTCAGAAGGAGCGAGATTGCGCCGCCGCGGGCACGCGCAGCAGCGCGATCTCGATGTGCCTGTGTCCCTCGGACACAGAGCAACAAGATGCGGCAGGAGGGCCCTGTGATTGGCCCTCCTGATCACATGACGGCTGTGTCCAATCACAGCCGTCATGTAATGTAAATAGAGCCGTTATAACGGCTTCGATCTCCTCTCCTCCTGACAGATCCTGTCAGTGAGGAGAAGAGGAGAGGATCGGTGCTGCAGCGGGGGTGATCAGTGAGTATTTCTAATTACTCACTGATCACAGGGGGGGGTCTGTGCTGGTAATCAGAACATTGAGGGGGTGCCACTAGAGCCACCAGGGATGCCCACCCATGACCACCAGGGATGCCCACCATGGCCACCAGGGATGGCAAACAGGGCTCAGAGAGCCTGCCAGTGGTGCCCCCCTATCAGTGCTGCCCACCAATGCCATCTATCAGTGCTGCCCACCAGTGCCCGTTATTGCCATCTATCAGTGCTACCCACCAGTGCCCATTATTGCCCACCAGTGCTGCCTATCAGTGCCCATCATTCCCCCCCAGCAGTGCCGATCAGTGCCGCCCATCAGTGCCACCTATTAGTGCCCATCAGTGCCACCTATCAGTGCCCATCAGTGCTGCCTATCAGTGCCCATCAGCGCTGCCTATAAGTGCCCACCAATGCTGCATATCAGTGCTATCTATCAGTGCCACATATCAGTGCCCATCAGTGCTGCATATCAGTGCCACCCCATCAGTGCCACCCCATTAGTGTCTCCTCATCAGTGCCTGTCAGTGCGGCGTCATCAGTGCTCATCAGTGCAGGAAAAAACGTATCTATTTACAAAATTTTATAACCTAAACAAAAAAACTTTTTTTTTTTTTTCAAACTTTTCGGTCTTTTTTTATTTGTGCACCAAAAAAGAAAAAACCTGGCGGTGATCAAATACCACCAAAAGAAAGCTCTATTTGTAAGGAAAAAATGACACAAATTTGGTTTAGGTACAGTGTTGCATGACCGCGCAATTGTCATTCAAAATGCAACAGCGCTAAAAGCTGAAAATTGGTCTGGGAAGGAAGGGGGTTTAAGTGCCCAGTATTGAGGTAGTTAAAACAATGCAAAAATGTAAATATTCCCTTAAAGGAGAAGAAGCCTGCTATCGGTTGACATCACTGAGCCGGTCCAGTTTGGGATACACCCAGAAACCTGAACCTGCAGCTGACCCAGCCTCTCAGTAAACCGCTAAGGCCCTGAGCCAGCCGCTCACGCCACCTCCACAGCTCAGCGCTCCAGTTAGCGCTGGAGGGGCAGAGCAGAGAGCTGTGACTGACAGTCACCAGCTCTCTGCTCGTGGAACACTGAGAACTGAGTGAGCAGCGGTGTTTGATTACTCAGTTCTCAGCAGGGGACAGATGCAGCATGCCTCCACCTAAGTGAGTATAAGGTTTTTTTTTTCTGTATAGCCCATGCTTTTCTGCCTACTTGTTTCTTATTCCAGCAGCCAGCATAGGATCTTCTCTGTTTAGACCGGTGTGAAATTTCAGCTGGTATACAGGGTGTAAAAAAAATAGGATTAAAAACAGAAATTATAGGTAAATAGTATATTCATTTCTTTTCTGCTCCAGTCTTGTATGCGTTTTTTCATTTTGAAAAAAATATATTTAACTTTTTCCCTAACTATATAGAATTTAAAAAGATGCCTGTGATGCTGTTCACCATCACTGGAATTTAAGGACAGATGGGTGATGGTTTGGATTGCTTCATATTTGTCAGCAATGTCTCCATGTAGAAATATTGAGATTTGTTCCCATTTGCCATGAGGTCTGTGATTTCTGAGTGCTGTGTGTGTTACATATCTTTCAGTGTCAGAGAGGCTTTCCTTTTGTTTGTGTATTGGGAGGGAATGTGGATTGCCCTGTCTCATGCTGAGTGCTGATGACCTCCCATTGTTCCGTGTCTGGCTATTGTGTACATTGATTACCCCTGGGGGCTTCTGTCTCATTACACATAACAGCCTTTCTAATCAAGCTAACGGGCCAATCCCTGCTGACTCGTTTTCAAGTCCTCATTTGCATGGCTTAGGAGGACCTGAAGGAGAACGGCATGTACTGTGCAATTGACCAATGGGAAAGCGGTTGTTGGGGGCAGGATGTTCCAAATTCTGTATAAAAGTGTGCTGTGTCTTCCAATAAATTGTCTGCCTGTTTGAACTTACATACAGTCTGCTTGGTGTTTGTTCTAATGTATTCCGAACTGCACATAGCTGTAGTTCGGATCCCGGAGCCTTGGTTGACCGAACCATCAGATGTTGCGATCTGCAAGCTGACTCACTAGAAACAGAGGAGTGTCGGGAGAGCGGAAGCGAGCGAGCAAGGGCCTCGTCACAATGCCTTACATTTATTCCCATTTCTTCTTGAATCCAATATAAGATAATCTTATATAGAAAAGGGAAGTTTTGTAGTCTCAAACAATACATCACCTAGCCTGCACTTCCTATAACAGATGAGGATTAATTTGTTCCTTGACAAATCCTTGACAAAACAAGGGTATATATTATTCTTTGTAGATATTCTTACGTGTACATTTTCTGACTTGTGACAACTACATTATTTGCTTTCAACATGGGTCACTAAATACTAATGAAAGAATTGTATTTATATTTCCAAAACATGCACGTAGTTATAGTGATCTACTGTACAGAGTAAAAACTATTACTGCCTGGGTTGGTCATAGAGCCAGTCACTTTTCATTATGATAATAAAACAGCATCTTAATTTGTGTAACTCAATTTAACTCCCATTATTCTTACAGAGGTAGTAAGCCAGAATTTGAAAAAATATTTGGCAACTAGTAAAGCTTCTAATTTAATCAAGCCAGAGTTTTGAGGCTTATCTCAGGTAAATTATGTCTACAATATAAGTTATAAAGTGCAGCTCCAAGTAAGATATAGCCGGCAACTCTAGAATCCCATGAAAATCTTTATTAGCTACATGAAGGTCAAGATTAGAAACATCTGATGCGTTTTCGCCCAGCTTGCACAAGTATATAGTCATGCATGGTGTCTTTTTGATAAACTGTATTTTTTAATAGCATTGTAAGCTCACATCTGATATGAATAGAATCCAGTCCCGCTTTTTTCTGTTATCTGCCATTTTTTATATTTTAAATAAATAATTTATTTATTGACACTGCTTTTCTTCATTTCAGGTATGTGGTATAAATGTTCTGTCATTCACTTTGAGAATATGCTGTGACCAAGGCTGTATGCCGAAATGCATCAGAAGTTTTTAATCTTGACTTTCATGTAGCTAATAAAGATTTTCATGGGATTCTGGAGTTGCCGGCTACATCTTTGCTATTTGAGCCAGAACACCCAGTAAAAGACTCTACCCTTAAACTATGAGGTGTGTTTCCTGTTGTGATGACTGGAATAGTACCACTGGATTGGCGTAGAGCCAACGTGGTGCCTATATTTAAAAAGGGATCAAAGTTTTTACCAAATAACTATAGACCTGTTAGTTTAACTTCTATAGTCGGGAAGATACTGGAGAGTTTAATAAAAGACCACATAAATGAGCTCTTGCTGGAAAAAAATATTTTAAGCAACAGACAGCATGGATTCTTGAAAGACGGAAGTTGTCAAACAAACCTGATTTCCTTTTTATGAGGAAGTAAGTAAAACCTTGGACAGAGGGGTGGCTGTGGACGTAGTATACTCAGATTTTGCAGAGCATTTGACACAGTCCCCCACACACGGCTAATATATAGGGTAAAGTCTACTGGCTTGGAAAGATCAGTTTGTAAATGGATAGAAAATTGGCTAAAAGATAGAATTCAGAGAGTAGTGGTAATGATTCTTACTCTGAATGGTCTAAGGTTATCAGTGGTGTACCCCAAGGTTCAGTGTTTCAGTGTTGGGAACCTTAATTTTTAATACCTTTTATAAATGATATAGGGTCTGGGATTAAAAGTACCATTTCCGTCTTTGCAGATAACACCAAGCTAGGCAGTGCAATAACATCCTTACAGGATGTCTCCAACCTATAAGCCAACTCCAGTGCACTGTTTAATTGGGCGAATATGTGGCAAATGAGGTATAATGTTGATAAATGTAAAGTTATGCGCTTGAGGGGCTAAAAATATGCAAGCATCATACATATTAGGGGCAGTAAAACTGGGGGAATCAATGGTGGAGAAGGATCTGGGGGTTTTGGTAGATCATAAGCTTAAGGGGTAACTCCACTTTGGTGGGGGAAAAAAATAGCAAATAAAGAGAAAACAATATAACATATACAATTGCGACACAAATCATATTGTAATTGAATGTTTTTAAAAACGACCTTTCCTTGTCAAACTGCAGCTGTTGTAATTTTATAAAAATACAATGCAATATGGCTTCCTGGAGCTGTTCTGTACACAGAATGTGTACTGACCACACCCCAGAAACATAATTTCCTGCTTGTGTGATTGGCTCACTTATTTTACCAGAAGTCTTCCTAAGATACAAGTCAGATTTCTGGCATCCCCAGCAACAAAAATGGCATTTTTGGTGAGATACTCCCAATAGGAACACATCTAAAGCGATGCAGGCCCAGCAGATTTCCTCATTAGCGTCCTGCAGCTGCCACAGCTGCTGGATAATTATAAAGCCACTCCCATTAGACCCACTCAGCACAGAGGCATAGAGGAATAAACATTGATTTCTTCAGAATAACAAAAGGAAGGAATCTGCAACAAAGTTTGTTAAAATCCTTATAATGTACATAGATCATCCAGAGGGGAATGTTTTTTTCTCAACAAAAGTGGAGTTACGCTTTAATAATAGCATGCAATGCCAAGCTGCAGTTCCCAAAGCAAGCAAAATCCTTTCTTTTATTATAAGAGTTAAAGACTCCAGAGAGAGAGATATCATTTTGCCCCTGTGCAAGTCATTAGTAAGACCTCATCTGGAATATGCAGTTCAGTTTTGGGCACCAGTTCTCAAAAAGGATATCGAGGAACTGGAGAAAGTGCAGAGAAGGGCAACCAAACTGATAAGAGGCATGGAGGAGCTCAGCTAGATAGATAAAAGCAACTGAATGTATTCTCTTTTAAGAAGAGGAGATTAAGGGGGGATATAATCATAGTTACATAGTTACATAGTTAGTGAGGTTGAAAAAAGACATCAGTCCATCCAGTTCAACCTATGATGTGTGTGTGTGTTTGCTGTTAACCGTACATTGTATACCCCTGTATGTTGTGGTCTTTAAGGTGCCCATCTAATAGTTTTTTGAAACTATAGATGCTCCCTGCTGAAACCACTGCTTGTGGAAGAGAATTCCACATCCTTACCGCTCTTACAGTGAAGAACCCCTTACGTACTTTAAGGTTAAACCGCCTTTCCTCTAGTTTTAGTGAGTGGCCACATGTCTTATTGTATTCCCTTTCTCTGAATAATTTGTTCCTTATGCTAGGGTCGCCAGTACAAATACATATTGGGTCCATATTGTGTACTTAATGTTGAGTTGTTAACTTTAAGGTCATAACAATGGACAAGGGCACTCTTTACATGTAAGAGATTTTATCTCCAAATATGGAAAGATTTCTTCGCAGTAAGAGCTGTCCAAATGTTGAAAAGACCCCCCGGAGGTGGTTCTGGGCAGCTCAGTTTAAAAAAGGCCTGGATTCTTTCCTAGGTGTACATAATATAAATGGGTACTAATATTTATAGGTAAAGTTGATTCAGGGAATATCCGATTGCCTCTCGGGGGATCAGGAAGGAATTTCTTCCTCTGCTGAAGCAAATTGGATCATGCTTTGCTGGGGTTTTTTGCCTTCCTCTGGATCAAATGTGGATAAAGGATTGTGTAAATGGGATTGTATGGTTGTTTTTTTTTGTTTTTTTTTATTGGGTGAACTAGGTGGACTTTTTTCAACCTGACTAACTATGTAACTATGTATTTAGGCAATAAAACAAAAATAAAAGTAAAAACAAATATGTAAACAACATAAATGTATAATATATACAGTATCTCACATAAATGAGTACACTCCTCACATTTTTGTACATATTTTATTATATCTTTTCATGTGACAACACTGAAGAAATTACACTTTGCTACAGTACACTTGTAACAGTGTAAATTTGCTGTCACCTCAAAATAACTCAACACACAGCCATTAATGTCTAAACCGATGGCAACAAAAGTGAGTACACCCCTAAGTGGAAATGTCCATATTGGGCCCATTTAGCCATTTTCCCTCCCCGTTGTCATGCGACGCGTTAGTGTTAGAAGGACTCCGGTGTAAATGGGGAGCAGATGTGTTAAATTTGGTGTTGTCGCTCTCACTCTCTCATACTGGTCACTGGAAGTTTAACATGGCACCTCATGGCAACAAACTCTCTGAGGATCTGAAAAAAAGAATTCTTGCTCTACATAAAGATGCCCTTGGCTATAAGAAGATTGCCAAGTCCCTGAAACTGAGCTGCAGCACGGTGGCCAAGACCATACAGCGGTTTAACAGGACAGATTCCTCTCAGAACAGGCCTCGCCATGGAAGAGGCCTCCAGTGGCAACCTGTGAAGCTCTGGTGAACTCCATGCCCAAGAGGATTAAGGCAGTGCTGGAAAATAATGGTGGCCACACAAAATATTGACACTTTGGTGCCAATTTGGACATTTCCACTTAGGGGTGTACTCACTTTTGTTGCTAGTGGTTTAGACATTAATGGCTGTGTGTTGAGCTATTTTGAGGAGACAGCAAATTTACATGATTATAAAAGCTGTACACTCACGTTCTACTTTACATTGTAACAAAGTGTCACTTCTTCAGTGCTGTCACATGAAAAGATATAATAAAATATTTACAAAAATGTGGAGGGGTGTACTCTCCTTTGTGAAATACTGTATATACAGTATATATATATATATATATATATATATATATGTATATACAGTATATATATATATATATATATATATATATATATATACACACACAATGGCAATATTGAGACAAACGGAAAAAATAGAAATAAAATATAAGGTGCAATGAATACTGTAAAAAAAATATAAAAGAATCAGATAGGTAGAGTGGGAACATCCAAAAAAAAAAAGATCTGTGGAAATCTGTTATAAATTATTAATACAAATAATAATAATAGATTAGATCAGGGCTTCCCAAACTTTTTTGGGCCGAGACCCACTTCTGAATACAGTTATTTTTCAAGACCCACTTGCAGCCATTTTCACGTCACAGAGCCCCTTTACACATCACAGTGTGCAGTATGACTTAAAGCGGAGTTCCGGCCACGGGGGTAAAATTTAGCTAAAAATACCCCCCGGGACAGTCAGGGCTAGTACATTCCACAATGGCTAGCCTCTGTACTATCCCGGGTCGCACTTACCTTTTAGAAGAAATACTTACCTTGAAAATTTCTTCTCCAGCGCTGCCATCTCGGTTGTGGGCAGCTGAAGCCAGCGCGTCCTCTTCTGCGTCCTTTTCCGTGTCCTCTTCTCCCAGAATGCACTGCGCCGGCCCCGCTCGTCACTTCCGTTGTGGGCGCGTCATCCCTCCACAGCTTCTGGGCATGCCCAGAAGCTGTTTAGCAGGGAATGAGGCGCCACACCGGAAGTGATGAGCGGGGCCGGTGCAGGCACATTGATTCCTGGGAGCGATGACGTTCAGCTCCCAGGAATCAATGCAAAGAGGAAGTGATGGCGTGGGCCGCAGAGGGACGAAGTGGAAGAAAGGTGAGTATGTTTTTCTTCAATAACAAGGTAAGTAAACAAAAAGAAAAAATCGTAACTATCCATTTCTTTTTTAGGTGACCAAGAGCAAGCGGATGCCCCAAAATCGATTATGTCAATTTTGTGGCCGGAACTCCGCTTTAACTGGTTCCCGATCGCCGTCGCAGTTTTTGTAAATTACTTTACTACTGCTTTAGGCCTGGTTCACATGTATGCGGGTTGGCGGCCCACATTTGCACAGGCATAGCAGACCATTGATATGAATGGGCTGCTATGCCCTAGTTTTCCACAGAAAAACGGTGCATGCAGCATTTAAAAAAATACAGTGGCCTTGAAATCCATCCTGCTTTTGCACCATGCGACTTACCAGCAGTTCCTGCACTGGCAAGATTTTTGCATTTTTATATACGTGGGCCCAGCATTTGAAAACACAGTTTGTGTGTGCAGGAACTGCAGGAAAGTCACACGGTGCAAAAGCAGGATGGATTTCAAGGCCACTGGATTTTTTTAAATACTGCATGCACCATTTTTTAGTGGGAAACGCAGGCATAGCAGCTAATTCGAATCAATGGGCTGCTATGCATGTGCAAATGTGGGTCGCCAACCCGCATACATGTGAACCAGGCCTAAAATAAGCCATCAAGCAGTGTCTGGCCTACCTGGTGACTGGTTCTTACGCTCAGCTCCAATCCGATGGCCTGGTCATTAAGGGGGCAAATCCTTGCGGTCCAGAAGTGGTTAAACCCGCAGGAGGACCAGTGTTTTTATTTGTAAATTACTTTACTATTACTTTAGGCCTGGTTCACATGTATGCGGGTTGGCGGCCCACATTTCCACAGGCATAGAAGCTCATTGATTTGAATGGGCTGCTATGCCCTCATTTTCCACAGAAAAAGGTGCATGCAGCATTTAAAAAAATGCAGTGGCCTTGAAATCCATCCTGCTTTTGCACCATGCGACTTAGCTGCAGTTCCTGCACTGGCATACTTTCTGCGTTTTTATATACATGAGCCCAGCATTTAAAAACACAGTTTGCGGGGGCGTGTCCGTCCGGCATGTGTGATGGACGCTTAGCTGAGGAGCTCCGGCAACCTCTCCACTACCGCGGCACATAGCGACTACAGGAGCGAGACCCGGTCATTCCAACTGTGCTCCCCGACACCCCACTCTCATCTTGATTATCGTTATTACTCGTTATCATGTAGTAATACTGACCTGCGGCCCAGTGACCGAAGAGAGGGGATCATGCTCTGCTTCAGTATGTCACAGTACATGTTGGCATTCATAATTCGCTTAATGAACTGTAGGTCCCCAGTTCTTGCAGCACTCATGCAGCCCCAGACCATGATACTCCCACCACCATGCTTGACTGTAGGCAAGACACACTTGTCTTTGTACTCCTCACCTGATTGCTGCCACACACGCTTGACACCATCTGAACCAAATACGTAATTCTTGGTCTCATCAGACCACAGGACATAGTTCCAGTAATCTATGTCCTTAGTCTGCTTGTCTTCAGCAAACTGTTTGTGGGCTTTCTTGTGTATCATCTTTAGAAGAGGCTCCCTTCTGGGATGACAGCCATGCAGACCAATTTGATGCAGTGTGCGGCGTATGGTCTGAGCACTGACAGGCTGACCCCCCACCCCTTCAACCTCTGCAGCAATGCTGGCAGCACTCATATGTCTATTTCCCAAAGACAACCTCTGGATATGACGCTGAGCACGTGCACTCAACTTCTATGGCCGACCACGGCGGGGCCTGTTCTGAGTGGAACCTGTCCTGTTAAACCACTGTATGGTCCTGGCCACCATGCTGCAGCTCAGTTTCAGGGTCTTGGCAATCTTCATATAGCCTAGGCCATCTTTATGTAGAGCAAGATTTTTTTTTTCAGATCCTCAGAGAGTTCTTTGCATGAGGGGCCATGTTGAACTTCTTCCAGTGACCAGTTTTAGAGAGTGAGAGTGATAACACCATATTTACCACACCTACTCCCCATTCACATCTGAGACCTTAAAACACTAACGAGTAACATGACACTGGGGAGGGAAAATGGCTAGTTGGGCCCAATTTGGACATTTTGACTTAGGGTGTACTCACTTTTTGTTGCCAGCGGTTTAGACATTAATGGCTGTGTGTTGAGTTATTTTGAGGTGACAGCAAATTTACACTGTTATACAAGCTGTACACTCACTACTTTACATTGTAGCAAAGTGTCATTTCTTCAGTGTTGTCACATGAAAAGATATAATAAAATATTTACAGAAATGTGAGGGGTGTACTCACTTTTGTGAGATACTCTATGTGGTGCCAGTGCTGTAAATTGCAGATTTTCATCATAAATGTGCAACTACACTTTAACTGCATGTTCTGGGTGACTAATCAGTTAAGAAAAGATAAAGATGTCAACATAATGCTTGCATCTTCATAAGTAGTCTTGACAAGATACCTTAAAAAATCAAATTACAGTCAACAGATATCCTGTTTCACAATTACTTGCAATGTGACCTTCTGGCAAAAAAATAAAATAAAACAAAAATAAAAAAATGAATCAGCTGTATGAAGGGTGGTTATGGGAGAACGGGATCTGCTTTATCAGATGTTAAAGTTTCTAAAGCATAGAATCAGCAACTAAAGAATAAAAAATAAATAAACTAATTAATTTTTAGCAAGTATTCATTGTGAATCAAAGTAAATATTAAGAAGTTTATCTGACAAGTTTATGTGATCACATTGTGTATGCTTACATATTAACATGCTTGCAGTGTCACTCTCTATTATTAATTTACTAGTTTGTACTAATTTTAGTATTTCTTTTAGTCAGTCAGTATTATTTTGTATTCAGTATTCTCACCAGGGATGGATTTATACTTCCTGTCTCAAGTGCTGGCACAAGGTCATCCAGTGCCCAGAGTGAAGATGTCAAATTGCACCCCCTCCCACCCGATATATTATGCACGAGTCAATGTCTTTTCAAGACAAAAAAGTATTAAACCACTTGTGCTCCAGAAGGTTTTACCCCCTTAGTGACCAGGGCAGTTTTTGCTATTCAGCACTATGCTACTTTGACTGGCAATTGTGTGGTCATGCAATACTGTATGCAAAAAGTTTTTATAATTTTTTTTCACACAAATAGAGCTTTCTTTTGGTGGTATTTAATCACTACTGGGATTTTTATATTTTGCAATATAAACGAAAAAAAAAGGATAACGATATTTTCTACTTTCTGTCATAAAATGTGTCCAATAAAATCAAATTCTGTCAAAACTTTAGCCCAAATTCTGCTACGTCTTTGATAAAAAAAAAAAAAATCCCAATAAGTGTAAATCAATTGGTTTGTGTGAAAGTTATAATGTCTACAAACTGGTATATGAAGTATATTTGAAAATGTTTAAATTCTGATGTACTGACGGCCTATCTCTGAGGCCCTAAAATGCCATAACAGTACAAATGACTTTTTTAAAAAGTATATAGTCTGAGGCATTTAGTAGGTGGCATAGTGAGCTTTTTTTTTTTTTTTTTGGAAAAGTAAGAAATTGAACGACTTTATTTTCACATTTTTTTTTTAAATAATGTCACCAGTACAGTATCGCATGATCATATGACTGATGTGGTGGTGATCAGAGACACTGACTGGTGACAGTATGTTAAAAAAATGTAAATACATTTTATTCATTTTTTGCATTTTCCTTTTTTTTTTTTTCTTTTTTCAAAATATTTTTCATTTGTTACTATTTTTTTTTACATACTTCCATCAGAGGAATTCAGTGTCACCATAGTAAAACTGTACTACCATAGGGGGGTAATCAGGGATTTTTCTTTTTTTACATTTTGTTTGTTGTTACAATGGGGGATCATTGTTACAACAACATTTTTAACTGTCATGAATGAGTTAATTATTCATGACAGCTATGATCAATGGTGATCTGTAGCTACAGCTAATCACATGGTGCAGGGTGATGTGATTGGCCCAGGAACCATGTGATAGCTGTGGGCCAATCACAGCATAGGCAACACAGCTGTTATTAAGGAGTTCATTCATAACAGCCCAGAGTACCGTGATCCGCAACCTGCACTATATGTACTGTGGTGGGTTGGCAGGTAGTTAAAACATTTTAAAATTAAATTGGTTAAATTAAGTAAAAAATAATTCACCCATAGGGGCTGCTTCTGTTGTCCCCTCCCCACCCCTTGCCCTGGCCAAGATTGCTGACACAGCTAGGAACGTGTCTGCAGAAACACAATCAGTATCATATTGACACAACCAGGAACATGGCTGCAAATACACTATCAGTACCATACTGATGTATCCCATTTGCTCCCCATGCTCTTAGATGCAGGCTATTATTGTGTAAACATCCAGGCTTGTAGTGGGTTGTGTAGTTGAAGAAAGCAGGGTGAGCCACCTAGCGTTGTCTTCAAGGTGTTCAGATTGGCACTCTCTAGGTATGCTAATAGAATGTTGTCTGTGTAAAAGTCTACCTAAACTCCCAACCGGAATTCCACAAACTTTTCAGTAATGACCCATGCCAGTGCCAGAAATTCCAGATTGAAAGAGCTATATGGCATAAACAATGACCTGTTTAACATCCTGCTTTTGGGTAAGTTCAGCCCCAAGTCCTTGGAAACTGCATTCGGTATATACTGTATACGGTTTTGATGTAGTCAGCATACAACCAAAGTGTTGTGGAAATTAGTCATTCCTTGAAAGGCATCAAAGGCTTCTGCCTAGGCTGATGGCCAGCTGGACTGGCTGGAAGGAAACGTTTTGCCTTCCAAGTGGATTGTATGCCTACACAACAACTGTGTAAGGGGAGTTGCAATCTGGGCAAAATCAGGAATGAAACGCCAGTAATATTCCATGGGTTCCAGAAGTGAGCACGGTTCAGTTACGTTTTTTGTAAATAGCCAGTCCCGTACCACATGGGCTTTGGTAGGGTTTCAGGAGATACCCCCCGGCTTCTTTCACATTTCACAGGTAATGTGTCTGACCTTGCATCAAATGGCACTTGTTGTCTTTAGTTGAGTCTGTATTAAATTACCTTGTGAAGACCTGATCAATATGCATGAGATATTTTTCCATAGTCTAGGAAAAGATAATATCATCCAGGTACGGTAGATCAGAACCGTTTCAAAGCTGAGATTCCCCAGGCATTGTTCCATAAGCCTTTGCAACAAGCTGGGAACAGTGGTTGACATGAAGGGCATGCAATTAAATTCAAACAACCCTAATGGGGTGACAAAGGCCCTCTTCCTAATCCTTAACAGGTATTTGTCAATACCCAATAGCTAAATATTGAGTGAAACAGGCTTGTCTCAGGTCCATTAGAGCCGGTTCACACTGAGGCGATCCGACTTCGAGGGGCGACCTGTGAAGTCGCGGTGCATAGCGTGCACCGCGACTTCGGCTCGACTTGCAGGGACTTCACATAATGGAAGTCAATGCAAGTCGCTCCCAGGTGGCCCCAAAGTAGTACAGGACCCTTTTTCTAAGACTTGTTTTGCTCCTATTAGAACGGGTCCTGTGCTAATCTATGGCGAGCGACCGAGCGCGACTTGTCAGGCTGACAAGTCGCCTGACAAGTTGCGCTAGTCTGAATGGGGTCTAAGACTCCTCCACTCTGGGCAACAGGCAAGTTGTGAGTAAGTTTGAGTGTGAGTGTTTAATTTCGCTTAGTCCACACAAAAATGTACCCTTTTCCTAACAAGGACTATAGGCTCAGGTAAGGACTCCTGTTATCTCGAATGACCTAGCTTTATAACATGTTGCACAACAGTTTCCTAACCTCTTGGCAAAAAACAGCGGGAATGCTCCTAAATTTTTCTGGCATACATTTCCGGCATGTATGGGGTGGTCCAAAGCAGTAGTAAATCCATAACGTTCTGGCTCCCCAGGGAACACAAACATGTGTTTTATTAGTAACTGATGTAGCAGTTTATATTAATTAGGTGATAACTCCTGCACTGGTAGAACTGGCAAAACTGCTTCACCAACAGTTGGTACTGAGAGTCATCCATTTCCAGCAAAGCAGCTGTCAAGGAGGTCCATGTGGTTTTCTACCCCAGGGCAGGATGTTGCAATACACTCTTTTTGGGATTATTTGGGATAGATATGAGCACTTTTCCATGATGCACTAAAGTCCTGGCTACTAACCACTCTCTCTTTACCTCAAGGCCATGCTGGGGCTTAACCATGACAGCAGATCCTTGCAATTTTTGTTCATACCCCCACAAGCAAACTATCTCCTGCAGTACCCTCTCTCTGTCTATGGAGAGGCAGTACACATACCAACCCCACCTTCTCCATCTGCCAGGTACCCTGCATCTTTTGGGCTTGATAAGTATTGACCAGAGTGTGGAGCTGGGTCTGTTCCCTCCAAGTTCCCAGTGCAGTGCTTGATGTACTGTTTCTTTCTGCAGTAAATCCATGTCTTGCAGGGCATTCATGGCTAGGACCACAATGTCTGCTGCTAAGGGGCCTGTCACCACACCCCGATCCGATCGAATATCTTATCAAACACTCTGGTAGATATCCAAGTGACCCCTACTATGGGAATGGGAAAACTGTTAGCTGGCTTGAGCAAACTGGTTGTCCCGGTGGACCTGGAGTCAACTAAGCAGTTTGCCTGATGTCCATTCAGAACTGTGGATATTATCGGGCAGGAAGAGTTCATCTTAGAATTAAACCTAGGGCAAGATGAAATAGTTTCTGCAAGTTGCCCCCTGCCCTGGGAGCTTCTACTTTAATGGCTGGCATGAATTGTCTCTTACCTGGTTTGAAATCCCTAGCAAAATATCCCCATTGTCCACACTGCCAATACTTTTGGTTTATGTCAGGGCCCCATTGGAGAGAAATTTCCACCTAATGAGGCCTGCCTCAGATCACTTGACAGCAGATTTTTACTGCTGCATGGAACCAATTGACTTTTGTCAAATCTCTGACAGCACTCTTGTATATGGGGGAGGGAGCAGTACCTCCCTCACTTAACAGAGGTGTTATGCCTCCCTTAGTAACAGCCCCTCTGGATTTTGCCTCTTCTTCCTCCCGTTCTTGCCTTTTATTTAACATTTTCTGCTAGGGTAAAAAAAAAAAAATATTGGGTTAGGGTTTAGCATTTAACTACTTTAATACCGGGCACAATTTTAATGACAATTGCGCAGGTATTCAGCACTGTATCCATATTACATTTTTATATTTTTTTCAACCAAATAGAGCTTTCTTTTGGTAGTATTTAATTACCACTGGGTTTTTTATTTTTGCTAAATAAACAATAAAAGACCAAAACTTTCTGAGGAAAAAAAAAACGTGTTTTTCTTCTTTTCTGTTAAAAATGTTTGCCATTGAATAATCTTTCTTCATGAATTTATGCCAAAATGTATTCTGCTACATTTCTCTGATGAAAATAACCCAAATCAGTGTTTATTATTTAGCCTATAGAAAAGTTAGAGTCCACAAACTTTGGTATATACTATACAGTATATCTGAAAATGTATCAATCCTGATGTACTGACGTACAATCTGATTTCTTGAGGCCAAAAATGCCAGGACAGTACAATTATCCCCCAAATGACCCCCTATTGGAAAGTAGTCAGCCCAAGGTATTTAGTGTAGCACTGCCCCCTAGGAAGCTGCTGAGATTGGATTCCCCTGGGTTACCCATAGCAACAGTCTGTAAAACGTATCACTTTATCGCTTGGCTCAGACCATCAGTCCAGGGGATTTGTTTTTTGTGTTTTATTTTAGAACTTGGATGGGAGAAGGTATGAGTGGGATACTCCAACTTGAACTATGCACAATTTCTGAGGACAAATGACTGTAGTGTGTGCGGCAAGGCCGCTGCTTCACCTTGCCACTGAAGTGAAGTAAAAGATTTGTTCCTTAACGAATTCCTCTTCAGGGTCCTAACTTGGCACCCACTTTCTCACTTCTGGTGCATGCTTGCCCCTTGTCCACTGACTCTCCACTGGAGTGGTCCCCTTACTGGGCAGACCCCTGGCAAGCTTCCCGGTACTCACGGACACTGTTTTTTCCTGGGTTGCTCTCCCTTCAGCTCCACTTGTCAGTATCCTGGACCTTCTGGCTCAGCATCACCCACTTGGTCCACTAGGCCAACTGCCTGTGACCACCTTTCTTGCTGACAGGAGGAGAGACGAACGTCACCCTCCTCCTGGGACCTGGCTTCCCGCCCAAAGACACCCTGTCACAAGTGCCCATGGCTTTTAGAATGTATTCCAGGATGCACCACTGTTGTGCCAACCCACTGGGATAGTCATAAGAGCTTGTGTGTCACTGGCTGGGTTTCCTCCACTGTCCAACAGGCTCCCCTATTGGATACAGTGGGGACACTCCCTCAGACCAGATGAATCACACATGGATACATGTAACAGGCAGAACTAACAATCAGGGTCCCCTGATAAGCAGGCAGAGTAAACTATGCTTTTACCTAGCATCTACCTAGGAGGGTGCTACATCAGTAAGAGGCATATCCTGTTTTTTGAAGTCGTAATTTTTTGAAAAATTAAGTTTTTACATACTGTCACCATGGCAGTACAGCTTTATCATATAACAGGTGTGGGGATGATCAGGGACACTAACTGGCGAAAGTATGTAAAGAAAAAAAATGTTTTTTTTTTATTACATTTTGATTGCTTATGATTGCTTATATGAGTGAATTTCATTGGCAATAGCAACGGTTTTTACTGAATGAAACTGATTAATTCAGTGTGTTTTGTTGATTGGCTACAGCTAATCACATGGTACAGATGGGCTGTGATTGGACCTGTCTCTATCATGGGATCACTGTGACCAATCACAGCTAGAAACACAATTGTACACAATGGATGGCATGAAAGGAAGCCATCCATTGTTTACAATTGTCATGCGATCTGCTGTGATTGGTCACAGTGATCACATGGTACCAGCAGTGAACCCATATAGTAATCAGTCATCGGCTGTGTCTGACGGACACAGCCAGTGAAAGATTGCCCCGCAATAGCGCATTTCTGGAGCACGTCATATGACGTAGTGTCCATCAAAGCATTAAAAATGTATTACCACTATTCCCAAAGCTGTCCTTAAATTTAGGCTTTTCCCCTTTATCAAAAATGTCAGATAGACCTAAAATGAGAAGCATTGGTTCAGCACTGGAGGTAATAGGGGGTGAGCAGGTTCTGCAGAACAAAGCAGTGGTTGAGCTTCACCATATCTGCCTTTTATTTCTTAAGGTGGCCGTACTATGAAGCCAAGTACATGCTAGAGCTTGCTGTACTAGAGCTTCTAGCTTGCAGTGTACTATCTGAGAGGGCCTTCAGCACAGCAAAAGGTTTTGTAATAGAGAGTAGGGATGATCGAACGGTTCGGGTCGACCATCGGTTCGACCCGAACATTGGGTGTTCGAAATTCGGCCGAATTCCAAACTTTTTGCGGTAAAAGTTCGGCATTCGGCCACCAGAACCGCCCAAAATGCAATGGGACAGGAACTGGGCTTTAAAAGCCTGTGATTGGCCCAGAAACATCAGTAAAAGCCAATTGAGGGGGCAGGAGTCTGCTAGGAATGTGATTGGAGTGACTAGGGGGTCCAGAGGCCAATCAGGAGTTAATATGCCCCCCAGTGTATAACATAGCCCCGCCAAACCTCTAGCACTGTAATACAGAGGCTGTGGAATAGAGTGGAAGCATTTCTGTTACTCCTGCTGCTTGTAAAGCTCTAGTGTCATTTTGCAATTATTAGTGTGAGGAAAGGGATATGCAGTGCAGTTAGGGTACTATATACCACTATAGTTAGATTCAAAAATCTAGTTTTTGTAGGGATAGCTTTAAGTGTCAGGGTGACCGTAGTGTAGTTTAATGTGATCTGACTCTGCCATGTCAGGGTGACCGTAGTGTAGTTTAATGTGATCTGACTCTGCCATGTCAGGGTGACCGTAGTGTAGTTTAACCACTTAAGCCCCGGAAGATTTTACCCCCTTTCTGACCAGGGGGTATTTTGCGATTCGGCACTGCGTGACTTTAACGGACAATTGCGCGGTCGTGCGACGACTTACCTAAACTAATCCTTTTTTTCCCACAAACAGAGCTTTCTTTTGGTGGTATTTGATCACCTGTGCGATTTTTTGATCATGCGCTATAATCAAAAAAAGAGCGACAATTTTGCAAAAATAACAATATTTTTCACATTTTTTTTATATGAAATTCCCCAAAAAAATTTAAAAATCAAATTTTTTTTTACATTTTTGGCCAATTTGTTTACTGCTACATATGTTTGGTAAAAAAAATCACAATAAGAGTATTTTGATTGGTTTGCGCAAAAGATATTGTGTTTACTAACAAAGGGAAAGATTTCTGTCATTTTTGGTGTTTTTTTTTTTAACGAGTAATGGCGGCGATCTGCGATTTTTTTTTTGCGAGACTGCGACACAGATCGGACCCTTGACTTACATTTTTGACACTTTTGGGGGTACCAGTAACATTACTAGGCAGGGAAGGGGTTAACTTTATTAGAGATGCAGTGACTATGTGTGTCCCTAGGGGCGTGCTTCTTACTATGCAGGGATGTGTCTGTGTGTGTAACAGCACAGATCAACGGTCCTACATAGCAGGACCATTAGATCAGTGCTTTTACACAGGGGAGAATGACAGGCGGCTTTGTTTCCATTAGCCGCCTGCCTTTCTCCCTTCACAGCGGACAATCGCGAGTAACCGGCGGACATCGGGTCCGCCGGTCACACGCACAGAGGTGTCCGTGAACGAGCCGAGGCGGGCACGCGCCTCCGGCGGCGCGCGCTCACCCGCTATTGGCTCCCAGGCTAGTGACGTACCGTTACGTCACTTTGCCTGGCCGGGGCTGACCGCCGCAGTATATGTACTTGCGGCGGTCGGCAACCGGTTAATGTGATCTGACTCTGCCATGTCAGGGTGACCGTAGTGTAGTTTAATGTGATCTGATTCTGCCATGTCAGGGTGACCGAACTCTGCCATGTCAGGGTGACCCCACTATGCAGATTATTCTGGGTTAGGGGTATACATATATATATATATATATATGTATATATATATGTATATATACACACACACACACACATATATATATATATATATATATATATATATTTATACACACACACATACAGTATATATATATACCCCTATACAGAAGTAAAAACAAAACGCCCAAAAAACGCCTGAAAGCGCCTGAAACAAAAACACCCAGGTGTGAAAGGAGGGTGATACCATCCCTGCGCTACTGAAATTCTAAGAAAAATTATCTGTTTTTTCTGGTACTTGTCATGCTACAGAGCTGAAACTTCACAGGTACACTTTTTGGACCCCCCAGACACTAAATCCAAAGAAATCTCTCTTTTTTTTTTTTTTTAATAATTTTTTCAATAATTGGCTCTCTATTAAAAACGACAATTTTTAAGAACTTTTTTTTTGCCTGATTCATAGTCCCTGGGGCATGACACAGAACCCTAGGCACTTTTTAAGGGCATTTTTTTGGGTTTTAGGGCTTCAAAATGGTGTTTTTTGATTCCAGAAGTTCGGGTCCCATTGATTTCAATGGGGTTCTGGAATCCGAATCGAACTTTCAGGAAATTCAGGTGTTCTGGTCGAACCGAACTTTTCAAAAGTTCGATCATCCCTAATAGAGAGGTGAATCCTCACTGAATTACAATTGACTACCAAACCCCTGCTGAAGATGCTATGAACTCAACCTTTAATTCTTATACAGACACCCCCCTTGGAAACAAAATATTGCCTGTTACCATCACCTGCTCCTGCCACCTCTTCTAGCCTTATCAGGAGCTCCAGCGCTGTAAAAGTGCCAAACAATGATTCCACAGTTTAATCTCAGCTCCCAAATTTCTGGTGTTTGCTTTGGGGTAGATCATGCATTTGTGCTTCAAAGTTTGAAACCTATGACAATGCGGTAGCACTGTAAAGGTGTAACACAATATTTCATCAGCTGGACCCCAGCAAATTTCTAATATTTCCTGCATGTTAAATCCTTAATTTTGCCTTGAAAGTTGCTGCCTATTCCAGTACCCTGGTACCATACAGGTGCCTCACAATGTTTTTTGCAGGTGAACGTCAGACGTTAAATTTCTAATGTTTCATGCAGGGTAAATTTTAATTTGTGTCCTAAATATTGACACCTATTCTGGTGTTAAAGCACTTAAATTTATTTATGTGTATTATCTCTCAGATAATACTGTAGCAGGTTTTCCAGGCATGGGGCCTGAGGTGGGTCTGCCATTGTTACCGATAACACTCCCAGCACATTAAGGGCTCTTTCACACGGTCCGTGCTGCTCAGCAGGGATCGATCCACCGATCCCCGCTGAGCCGGCGGATGACAGCTCCGTCTCCGCTTGCAGTGCGGAGAGGGAGGTGTCACAGCTCCCGCTGCTCTCTATGGGGGATCGGATGAGAGCGTTCCGTCTGTCCGCTTTCATCCGATCCGATCCCTGAACGGATGGAAAAATAGGGTTTCCATCTGTCCAGATTTCACGGACAGGATCGGATACGGATGGCAGCGGGTGTCAGCTGAGATGTCTCCGCTAACATCCGCTGCCCCATAGAGCTGCATGGAGGATCCGATCAGATCCGCCTAAAAAACTGACAGGCGGATCTGATCGGTTCGCCCGTGTGAAAGAGCCCTTAAGCTGTATCTCCAGGTGTGAGAACTGAGACAATGACAATTCCGGCATCTTTGGTTTGTGTGTTTTATTATGTTTTGGGGATAGGAGAAGGGAATGAGTGGGATACTTTTCTGGCTCAACTAGATACAATTTTGGGACTCTTCTAGAAAAAAATGCCTGTCAGCGCTGTCTTGATGCCAGCCGACGCTAGCCAATGCTTCCTGATGCTTGGATATACTGTAACACTGAAAACTGGGCTGGAACCTCAACCTAATCCAGAAGATCCAGGACTGTAGAATACTTGACTCCTGACACTGCTTTGCTCAAAAGTCACTGAGTAGCTCCCTCCAGCCCTGCGCTGGCTTGAGGTAGCTCTTTGTACATTCCTGTGCTGCTGCAACTCTCAACTGGTAAACTCCACACTGTACAATGACTCCTCAGGGCCCAAACTGCAGGTACCCCCTCTATACTTCAGGGTCCTCAACCTATGTACCCCCTCTACTACTTCAGGGTCCTCCGACCAGGCACCCCCTTTTCTACTACCGTAGCTGACTCCTGGATCCCAGAACCTTCTCCGGAGTGGTCCCCTATGTCACTAGGCAGACCCCCAGGGGCAATCCACAGTACTCACGACCTTTGTAGGCTTTCCTGGGACTGGACCCCTCTCTCTCTACACTGGTTCTCGGCACACCGGATCCCCTTCAGCTCAAAACAAGGCCCACTATGCATTTACCTAGTACCTACCTGTAGGGTGCTACAATACATTTTAACATTTATTTCAATATAAATTCCGCTTTGTCTCTCCCTCTTATGTTGTGGAATAACCTTTCTGTTTACATACTGTACAGCCACTGTATTACCATATTTTTCCATGTATAAGATGCTACTTTTTGCTAAAATTATTATACTGAAAATCGTGGGGCATCTTATACATGGACAGTCAGCAGAGGAGAGAGCCGTGTGGATGCGTAGCTGCCCATACCCTGTCAAAGAGGCTTCCTCCAATCACAAACCTTGTTACTAGCATCAGCTGATGCTGTAATTGGAGGTAGAGATGGAGGTGGAAGTGGAGAGTGCACAGATGCGATCCCGTTGGAGGTGGAGAGTGCGCAGATGCAACAAGGACCGGAGCGTTCTGAGAACAGATGTCACAAAATAAAAAAATGAATACTGGTAAGCGATTGTTTCACTCTGCAAAATTCAAACTTAATGTTATCAGCTATGCAAATGCATGGCAATAGGGCTGCAGAGAGACAGTTTGGACCTCCTTCCACTGAGTGTATGATCAGACAGTGGAGAAAACAGGAAGAACAACTCCTTAACCGATTGCCGACCGCCGCATGACTATTTACGTCGGCAGTCAGCCCCTCACAGGCAAAGCGACGTAGGGCTACGTCGCTAGCCTGTGAGGGTCTAGAGAGCGAGCGCGCGGCGCCGGAGGCGCACTCCCGCGCGGTCACGGACCCCCCCCGCGCGTGTGCCCGGCGGACCCGATGTCCGCCGGTCACTCGCGATCGTCCGTCAGAGCAGGAGAGAGGCAGGTGGCTAATGTAAACAAGCCGCCTGTCATTCTCCCCTGTGTATGAATAGTGATCATACGGTTCTACTATGTAGGACCGTTGATCACTGTTCCTACACCTCAAGCCACAGCCAATCACAGTTAGAATCACGCCCCTAGGGACACACATAAGCCCTCCCTCTCAAAAAAAGTAAACCCCTTCACTGCCAATGTCATTTTACAGTAACAGTGCATATGTATAGCACTGATTACTGTAGTAATGTCACTGGTAACCCCAAAAGTGTCAAAAATGTCAGTCAAGGGTCCGATCTGTCTACCGCAATGTCGCAGTACCGCAAAAAAAATCACAGATCGCCGCCATTACTTTTATAACTTTTGCGCTAACCAATCAAAATACACTTTTTGCGTTTTTTTTTTTTTACCAAACATATGTAGCATAAAACAAATTGGCCTAAAATGTTAAAAAATTTTGATTTTTACATTTTTTGGGGGGGAATTTCATATAAAAAAAAGTGGAAAATATTGTTATTTTTGCAAAATTGATGCTCTGTTTTTTCGTTTATAGCGCAAAAAGTAAAAATCGCACAGGTGATCAAATACCACCAAAAGAAAACTCTGTTTGTGGGAAAAAAAGGATGTCAAATTTGTTTAGGTACAGCGTCGCACGACCGCGCAATTGTCTGTTAAAGTCACGCAGTGCTGAATCGCAAAATAGGCCCGTGTCAGGAAGGGGGTAAAATCTTCCGGGGGTTAAGTGGTTAAGATGCCAAAAAAGAAGGCCTTAAGAGAGGACAACCAGCAAAATGGCTAACTTAGAGCAGAGGCTTAATACTTGGATTATGGAGCAGCGCCAGAGTGGCTTATGTGTGTCAACCAAGCTTATTCAATGTCAGGCAAAAATGTTTTCATGCGAAATGAACATTGTTGATTTTACAGGAAAGGCAAAATGGTGCTTCAATTTCATGAGGAGAGAAGGTTGGCCATGAGAACACGAACAAAGTTAGCTCAGAAATTGCCACCAGTTTATGAGAATAAAATCCAACAGTTTCACTCCTATGTCATACAATTTCAGAAAATTATGATTTTGAACCAAGTCAGATTGCAAACATAGATGAGGTGCCTCTCAATTTTAATATGCCTTCCAACAGAACTGTTGATGGGAAAGGAATCAAAACAGTGGCAATCAAAACCAGTTGCCATAAAAGAAAGACAAACTATACTCCTGTGCTTTCATGCTGTGCAGATGTTACTAAACTGCCTCCTATGCTTATTGTTAAGAGGAAAACATAACCTAAAGAGACCTGACATTATTGTGCAAGTTCATGAGAAGGGATGGATGAATGAAGACATTATGGCCTTTTGGTTTGCAAAGGTTTGGTCCAGAAGACCCGAAGGGCTCTTAAAGCGGTAGTATCCCGCTTTTTGACACTTTTACCTACAGGTAAGCCTATAATAAGGCTTACCTGTAGGTACAAATAATATCTCCTAAACCGGCATGGTTTAGGAGATATTTACAGTGCATGCAGCCGCTCGCGCGAGCGGCGAATGCGCTCTGAAGGTCCGGGGGGACCTTCAATCTATTTGCCGGGAGCTTGCCGGAAAATCACTCCCGCGCGCATGCGCGGGAGTGACGTCATCACAGCTCCGGCCAATCATCGCGCCGGAGCCGTCTCTTCCAGCCAATCACCGCGCCGGAGCCGCCGAACCCGCCGAACCCGGAAGAGACGGCGAGGGATCATGGCAGCGCCCGCAGCGATGTCCGGGGGTCCGTGTCGGGGCTTCGTTCTAAGGTAAGTAATACATAATGAGCTAGTATGCGATGCATACTAGCTCATTATGCCTTTGTCTTGCAGGTTTTTTTTTTTTTTTAACTTTGGGTTTACAACCGCTTTAAAGAAGCCAGCTCTACTTGTCTTTGATCAGTTCCAAGTACATTTAACAGAAAAGATAAAAAGGGTTGCATCAGATTTGCGAAAAAACATCTAGCAGTTATTCCTGGTGGACTTACAGGTCAGCTACAGCCACTAGATGTGTCAATCAACAAACCATTTAAAGCCCTGATGAGGGAAGAATGGAGTAGATGGATGCAAAAAATCAGGTGATAACTTCACACCGAGAGGAAGAGTAAAAAAAAAACAGGTCTGCAATTGGGTCCTAAACTCATGGTATGGGGAAGTCCTTCAAGAAATGTGGAATCAGCAATGCCATGGACAGAACTGAGAATTATCTCACATATATAGACAGTGACTCAGAAGACAGCAGTGATGCAATAGCAGTTGAAGAAATTGAAACTGATAAAGAAGAGAGCAGTGATGCAACAGAGGCTGAATAAAGTGATATGCTGCATAATATCATAGTACGGGTATGTAAACTTTATCTGCAGTATGGGTAATTACTAAATAAAATGTGTCCTGTTTTATGTTTAAAATATTGATTCCTGTTTGGGTTGGAAACGTGGGGGGTCGTCTTATTCATGGGGGCATCTTATACACGGAAAAATACAGCATATTTCTGTCTTAAGATAAAACCTGCCTTCTTTCTCCCTTATATATTTTTCCTAACCAAAAATACCCATATACTGCCCAGTATGCTCTTTCTATTCGTTACAAAAACAGACAAAAATTTCCCTGCATATTTACCAGCTAGCCAGCAAAAAAAACAATTGACCCTATCTAACAATTCAAGTTAAATACAGAGGTTTTAGTTGCACACATTTGCAAATATATGTGTGGCCCTAGCAAGAGCACAATGGTGGCAGGAGGCATCTAATGTGTTCCCTCCAAATCCAGCGCAGAAGCTATACAAAAAGATGGCAAACCTGTCCTTAATTTATTCACTGCTATATATGCTCGAACTTGGAGACTCTCAAAACTTATAGTTAGAGTTAGGTCCGCAGTACACAGAGGAGCTTTTACGTAGGAACTGTGGCTGGGAATTTTTTTGTCTATTTGTGTTGCACACCGCTCTTCCATGTGTACCCCACTGCAAACACTGGTTATAAATTGGGGTGGTTGCCATCTTTTTGTATTGCTTTTTCGCTGGATTTGGCATGGAGACACATTGGATCCTTTCATTTTCCATTGTGCTCTTGCTGGGTATCCAATGTGTCCCTGTGTTTTTAAGGAGGAGTGCGCTCCCTCCATGCCAACCTACCCTTAATTTATCCACTGCTATATATGCTCCATCTTGGGGACTCTCCAAAATTATAGAGTTAGGACTGCAGTACACAGAGAAGCCTTGGCACTGCGTTTTTTTTTTTTTTTTTTTTTTGTTTAGCTAAGCTGGTAAGTGTGCTGGGAAATTGTTGTCTGTTGTGTGTTGCCCTTTCATGTGCACCTTACAGCAAAGGCTAGTTATAAATTGGAGGGTTTCCATCTTTTTATATAGCTCTTTCTATGTGTTGCCTATTCAACGTGCTAACGTACTGATGTGATGCTACCTATTTTCTACCATACACATATGTGAAGTCTACATTTTGAATATTTTGGGAACAACTGGGGATACAAGGATAGGAGGGAGGGGGCAGGGAATATGGGCTTTGTTTTTTTGAAGTTTTTTTGTGCACTCTGTTTTGACGTTTTATTAAACTTTTAAGACAATGCATGATACTAATAAACTTTTTGGCACTTGCCAATTTGTATGAAATTTGGGGCTTTAGCTTATTTTACTTAATATTAAAGGTTCCTGTAGTTTTACAATTAATTCACACCGTCTGTGGCTTTGATCGTGTGATCGTGAAATCGTGTGACTTCACCTAAAATCGCATGCTTTTTTTAAGGCGCATTGTCAGTGCTACTTCAGGTGTGACTTGGAAGACATTTGTGCGACTTCATGTACAGATGTCTATGCAAGTCGCACCTGAACTTGCAAAAAGTAGTGCAAGAACTACGTTCAAAATCAATGCGCCTGCGATGAAGTCGGAGTCCCAATGATTTGACCGCTTCCATTGCAGACATTAGGGTGCCACCTGTTATGCGATTTGAAACTATCAAATCGCATTACACGTCACACTGATCTGACCAGGGGCATAGAGCTGTTGTGGCTCCGACTTCCTCTGCTCAATTCAATTCTCAAATTTAAATGAATCAGATTGGGATGCTGATTATTAGACCAAGCTGAAAGGGGAAAGCCTGGAGATAGCAGGGGATAGTTTAGGGTGGTACCAGGGGTCCGGTCAGTTGCAGACAAGACAGCAAAAGGAAAACTTCTGCACAACTTCTGTAACCCTCTTTTCTATAGCAATGGCGGATTTAGACTCCATGCTGGCCCAAATACGCAGTGTGGCCATTGTACATGGCCCGCAATGGCTTCAGTCCCATATGACTGAATTGATGCAGGGGTCGGGGCAGGTACCAGCATCGCCTGCTCCAGCTTTGTCACGGCCTAGGAGGTCAAGTCCTCCTGAGCGCCTCAGCCCTGAAACGACCCCTAGGGTCCGCCGCCGCTTAGGGAGCCCCCCTAGGGACCCTTCAACCTCTACTGTAAGTAGAAAGCCTCCTACTGGTGCTGCTGTGGTTGGGAGGAATCCTCGTTATCGGCGGGGCCCTGGCAAGCAGAGCGTGGTCCCCTCCAGCACCATTGTCCCCTCACCTGCATTTCCGGAAGTTGCGACTGGCTCCCCATGTCCTTCCAGCAGGAGTGCGGTCCGGCATGGGAGTGGAGTGCAGGGTACCAGGAGTGTCCCCTGCGTCCCCTCTCCGGTTCCGGACCAGCGTGCAGCGCCCGCCGCTGCCCCATTGCAGCGGGGCGTTCAGCGGGAAGAAGAAGAGGCGGGATCGAGTAGCGGTGCTCGAACGGAGGCGCCCGTCGCTGACATCACTGGCCTGCGACCTGGCTACGGAGGCCACCCTGGTCCAAGTAGAGTGGCGGCTGCCGGCGATGGAATCTTCAGCCTGACTGGTGGCAGCGGTGGCTCTTCAGGCCCTGGCCGAGTATCCTGCTCGGCAGCGGGAGGGGAGCGCTCTGAAGGAGAACTGTCGGCGACTGATGAAGAGGATCCTCTGGACATCGAGGAAACACCACATTCTGGACACGGACGAACGGCTGAGCGGAGGCCTTCACCGGGTCAGCCCGGTAAGTCAGTTTCTTTTGCCTCTCCTTCCCTTCTGTCTCCTTCCTCCTCTGTGCCAGGCTCTTCTTCTGTTACTGTGGGTGGGACTGACACGTTCTATTCTTCTGGGATGTCAGATTTGCTTGCTGTCCCTGCTCCCTCTGCATTGTCTACGTTGCTTGGTTCGTCCACTATTCCTGCAGGGGGGCCCTCTTTGCCTACTCCAGGGGTGGGGGTCCAAGGTAGCGGTGGGGGGACACAGGGGTCTGGGGGACTGAGTACACCTTCGGTCCCGGATGGGGGGTTAGGGGGCGTGTCATTTCTGCATACTTTTTTATCTGGCTTTAAGGATTTATTGTCCAGGTGCGAGCCGGCATTAGCGGCTGCGCCCGCGGGTGCGCCGATACATGCCTGGGCTGCTTCGGCTGGGGGGGCTGCAGCACCAGCAGGGTCACCAGCAGGACTTTCTTCTGAATCCTGGCCCCCGGCCGTGTCAGCCGGATCCACTAAGGTGAGTTTAGTAGCGCCGGTCCCGGCGCCTTCAGCCCGGGCCCCGGTCGTGTCAGCTGGTACCACTGAGGTGAGTTCTGTAGCGACGGCGCCGGCGTCTTCGCCGGAGGTACCGCCATTGTCAAAAGGGGCGTCGGGGTCAGCTGACGGGGACAAGGAGCTTGTGCTCCTGGCCGACTGTGCAAAATGCAAAGTATATGTCTGCTTCGAGGGCCCAATGGGAGCGCATTTGAAGCCGGAAGTAAGGGAAAAAATCTGGCGAGGTGAGTACGTGGAGATCTTTTCGCTACTGCCTTTAGAAAAATTCAACTTGGATAGGGTCAAGCCGGACGAATCCAAGAAGGAGGAGGAAGAAAAACGCCGTTATCATTTGATTCCACGTTCTTTTAGCAACTGGTTGCAGGCGTTTAGCATTTTGGCCAGTGTCATTGGTGAGAAGCACACCGATCAGTGTTCCCCCCTCTTTTGTTATTTGGATTCTATCGGTGAAGCTTATCGGGTTAATGGCGGTACGGCCTGGCTACGTTATGACGAACAATTTCGTCAGCGCAAGGCCGTCAGACCATCTTTGCGCTGGGATCATAAGGACATCAGTCTATGGATGCGCCTTATGACCCAGGCGAGGTCTATTGCTCACCCCTTTCAGGGTGGGGTCGGAGGGGCTGCCTCCTCGCCTTCTCCGGCCGCAAAGCGAAAGGGTCTATGTTGGCAGTTTAACAAGGGCACTTGCAAATTTGGGGCCTCCTGTCGCTTCAAGCACGAGTGTTCCAACTGCGGCGGCAATCACCCGTCGTCACAAAGCTTCAAGCATGGGGGAGCCAAGAATGCCGACGCTGGAAAAAGGGCGGACGCCAGTGAAGGTGGAAAGGTTGGCCAAGTTCCTAAGTAGATACCCCAATCGGGAAGCCGCCGGACTCTTGCTGGGGGGTTTTTCGCAGGGTTTTCACATTCCATGTACTTTGTCAGTGACGCCCCCTCCTGGGGGGAATTTGAGTTCCGCTAGGCTGCATTCTTCTATTGTTTCTGCAAAACTTATGAAGGAGGTTCGGTTGGGCAGGATGGCTGACCCCTTTTCGTCTCCGCCTTTGCCGAATTTGGTGGTATCCCCTCTGGGAGTGGTTCCAAAAAAGGAACCTAATCAGTTTGGGCTGATTCACCACCTGTCTTATCCCCCAGGGGGTTCGGTGAATGACGCTATAGCGGAGGACTTATGTTCTGTTTCGTACGTATCGTTTGATAAAGCAGTGGCCTGGGTTCGTCGTTTTGGGCGGGGGGCCCTTATGGCGAAAACAGACATTGAGGCTGCTTTTAGACTGTTGCCGGTTCACGCGGACAGCCTACATCTTTTAGGTTGTGAGTGGCAGGGGAAAATTTTCGTTGACCAATGTTTGCCTATGGGTTGTGCCATTTCTTGTTCTCTGTTTGAAACATTTAGTTCCTTTTTAGAGTGGGTTTTTAAGGATGTTTCCGGGCTTTCTTCAATAATTCATTATTTGGATGATTTTCTGGTCATAGGTCCTCCAGGGGAGGTGACGTGTGCGACACTGTTGGCTACGGTCCAACAGCTATTTGATTATTTTGGGGTGCCCTTGGCTCCTGACAAGACTGAGGGGCCGTGTACGGAACTGCGTTTTCTGGGCATTGTCATTGATACGATGGCAATGAAATGCCGGCTTCCGGTCGACAAATTGTTGGACCTGTGGGGAGTCATCGCGGGGACTTTGGCCGCACGAAAAATTCAGTTGCGTGCCCTGCAGTCTCTGCTCGGAAAATTGAATTTTGCCTGCCGCATAATGCCCATGGGGCGGGTGTTTTGCAGGAGGTTGGCGGCGGCCACGGCCGGCGTCCGGGCACCGCGTCATTACATTCGATTATCCAAGGACCATCGTGATGACTTGAAGGTCTGAGAGTTATTCTTGAGCTCCTTCAACGGCCGTTCTGTCTGGTTGGAAGCTCCGGTGTCAAATTTTGACCTGGAACTGTATACTGACGCGGCTGGCTCTGGGGGTTTTGCGGCCTATTTTCATGGTCAATGGAGTGCGGGCGAGTGGCCGGCCTCCTGGCGGAGTTCAGACTTCATACGTAACTTGGTACTGTTTGAATTATTTCCCATTGTGTTGGCTGTAGAGCTGTGGGGTCAGGATTTCAAAAATAAAAGAGTCCGTTTTCATTGTGATAACCTGGGGGTAGTTCAGTCGCTAAATAGCATTACTGCTTCTTCGCCGCCGGTTATTAGGTTGCTTCGCCACCTGGTGCTGAAATGTTTATTGCTTAATTCCTTTTTCTATGCTGTGCATGTGCCGGGTGTTGACAATTCGGTGGCTGATGCTCTTTCTCGATTCCAGTGGGACAGGTTTCGGATGTTGGCACCGGATGCGGAGCAGAACGGAATGCCTTGTCCCGGGTATCTGTGGAACATCGTCTTGCCGCAGTAATGAATCTGGTTCGTGCGTCTGTTTGTTCTTCCACTTGGACGGCCTACGAAAGGGTTTGGGCGACATGGCATCAGTTGTTGAGTGAGGTGGGGGGTCTTTCAGGTGATCAAGATCGGCTGTACCTGCTTCTTTATTTTGTGGGCCTGAACTTTGAGCAACGAGTATCGATCTCTACGTTAAGTCGGAAGATGGCGGCGTTGGCCATCTACTTCCAATTGTCGGGGGTTGCTGATGCTACGAATCATTTCCTCGTTAGGAAGGCGTTGCGGGGTTACAGGAAGGGTTGTCGGTCGGTCGATTCCAGGCGCCCGGTCTCCTTTGACTTGTTATCCCAGCTGGTGGACTGCTTACCGGGTGTTTGTTCTTCTGACCAGGAGGTGGACCTCTTTAGGACGGCGTTTATTTTGGCGTTCTTTGGAGCTCTCAGGATTGGCGAATTGGTGAGTAATTCCAAACGGGGGGATGGAGGATTGCAGTTGGGTGATGTATGTTTACATCCAGACAAGGTTCTAGTCTGGATACGCAGGTCTAAAACAGACCAGCTGGGCCGTGGGGCTTGCGTGGAACTGGGGGAGATCCCGCGGTCCTCACTTTGCCCCGTATCTGCGGTGCGGCATTGGCTGCGGGTGCGCTCCGCTCACCAAGGTCCTCTGTTGTTACGTGCTGACGGCACTGCACTCTCCCGTTTTCAATTTACCGCGGTCTTCCGTAAGTGCTTGGAGGCAGCTGGTTTTCCGGTGACGGATTACTCCTCCCATTCTTTCCGCATTGGAGCTGCCACAGAGGCGGCTCGGTGGGGCCTTAGTGATCAGGCCCTACAGAGGATTGGACACTGGGAATCTAGGCGTTTTCGCTTATATGTCCGTCCGCATCTGTTGTGAGGCGGCAGATAAGGTTTTTCTGTTTCTAGTCTATAGGGGTCCGGGGGAGGTCCTTATTTACTATTACTATTACATGTGTTCCGGTGTTCTTCGTTTTTCTATGTTGGTGTTTTTTGTGTGTACATGGGATGTATGTTGGTATGTACCCCCTTTTGTTTCTTACAGGATCCACCGATGTCTTGGTCTGGATTTTAGGACACTCTTACGTGGTTTGGGGTGCCAGGAGGGCGGCTGTTAGGCCGGAGGGTCGCCAATTGGGCTTGAGCAGGGATGAGGTAAAAGTGAGGTGGATAGGTGTGGCGGGAATGCTATGGTCGCGGGTTCTTCCCGAAGTCCATCACTGCGCCCGTCTGGAAAGGCCACCTGACATCCTTCTGTTGCATGCGGGAGGTATTGATCTGGGCCTCCATTCCTCCAGGGAATTAATTAGGGATATTAAACTGGATTACCTGAGATTGCGGACGCTTTTTCCGCAGACAGTGGTAGTGTGGTCGGACATAGTCGCCCGAACCTCTTGGCGCCTGGCTCGATCGGTGGTTAGCTTGAACAAGGCCAGGATTAAGGTAAATAAGGCGGTGGCCAAGTTCTTTGTGCGCAATGGGGGGCTGGCGATTCGCCATCTGGAGCTTGAGCAGGACCCGGCCCTTTATCTTCGGGGGTGATGGGGTCCATTTGAATGCGGTGGGCATTGACCTGTGGACCTTAGGTCTACAGGAAGGTATTCACAGGGCTCTGTGGGTCTGGAGGGCTACACGGCCATAAGGGGTCATGCCCATGTGCTGTGGCTGGGGTTTTTAGGGTCTTGGAGGGCTGTGACTAGTTGGAAAGGGAATATGGAGGGGTAGGGCCCATCTTAGGTATGGGTGTACCTACCCCTGGCAACGTCAGTAGGCTGTATCAAGGTATCCCAATGGTTAATAGTCCTTGAGCTGGTGCAGTGGCGGCTGAGGGCCTGGAGGTCTATTGGGGTCAGGGATACAGCCAGGGGGAAGTCAAGTTGCCTTCCAAGACCCTAAATGGTCATTACACTTTAACGTTTGTTATTGGATTGTTTTGTTTGAATGAAATGGTAATTCTTTGTTAACTAGTGTTTTATTAGTTGGTTGTAATAAAGATGGCTGCTATGGCCTTTTAAAAATCCAAAACGGTAGTAGTGTCTTTTTCTTAAGATAAGTAAAGGGGGGTTTGGTTAGTTTTGGTTTATATTAGGCAAAGCAGCCGCAGCATCTGCAATACTGCAGTCAAGTAAAAGGTAATCACACCCAAAATATGTGATGCTAAAATACGGTTTCGCTGATGTTGTCCATAACTTTTCTGTAACACCACATACAGTATCTCACAAAAGTGAGTACACCCCTCACATTTTTGTAAAGAATTTGGTATAGCTTTTCCTTTGACAACACTGAAGAAATGACACTTTGCTACAATGTAAAGTAGTGAGTGTACAGCTTGTATAACAGTGTAAATTTACTGTCCCTCAAAATACCTCAATACACAGCCATTAACCTGCTGCCATCCGCGCTACAGCCTATATACAGCTGCAGCGCGGACTTGAATTTTCGGGAGGCCGTTTTTAAATGGCCTCCCAGAAAGACTCTCCCCGCTCGCTCCCGCGAGCGCGCATCGGGGAGAATCTATGTCGGCTGTGTCCCTTGGACACAGCCGATCACAGATCGTGGTGAATGGCCAATCACAGCGGCCATTCACCACGTGATCAAGCCGTCCAATGAGAGATGATCTCATATGTAAACATATGAGATCATCTCTCATCGCCGGCGCTCCTTCCTCACACAGAGCCTGCAGTGTGAGGAAGGAGGGGGAGCCGCCAGCCGCCGGGGACACACAGGAATGTAATCAGGGCACAAAAAAAAGGTAAAAAAACACACACAGTGCCCGTCATCAGTGCCCACAGTGCCCGCCATCAGTGCCCCCCATCAATGCCCACAATCAGTGCCCATAGTGCTGCTAGTCAGTGCCCATCAGTGCCTGCTCATCTAGGCACTGATGAGCACTGACTGGCAGCACTATGGGCACTGAGTGTGGGCACTGATGGTGCCGCCCATCAGTGCTCATCAGTGCCGCCCATCAGTGCTCATCAGTGCCACCCGTCAGTGTCCATCAGTGCCATCCGCCAGTGCCCATCAGTGCCGCCTATCAGTGCCCATCAGTGCCGCCCGTCAGTGCCGCCTCTCAGTGCCCAGCAGTGCCACCTCTCAGTGCCACCTCTCAGTGCCCAGCAGTGTCGCCTATCAGTGCTCATCAGTGCCGCCTATCAGTGCCGCCTATCAGTGCCGCCTATCAATGCCGCCTATCAGTGCCGCCTATCAGTGCTCATCAGTGCGGCATATTAGTACCTCCTCATCAGTGCCCATAAGTGCCACCTCATCAGTGCCCATAAGTGCCACCTCATCAGTGCCCATCAGTGCAGCCTATCAGTGCCCATCAGTGCCGCCTCATCAGAGCACATCAGTGAAGGAGAAAAATTTATTTTCAAAATTTACTCGCAGAAAATAAGAAAAACTTTTTTTTTTTTTTCAAAATTTTCTGTCTTTATTCTTTTTTTTTGTAAAAAATAAAAAAAACCCAGAGATGATTAAATACCACCAAAAGAAAGCTCTATTTGTGTGAAAAAAATGATAAAAATTTCATATGGGTCTAGTGTAGCATGACCGCGCAATTGTCAGTCAAAGTGTGACAGTGCTGAAAGCTAAAAATTGGCCTGGATGGGAAGGGTGTTTAAGTGCACAGTAGGCAAGTGGTTAAAGTCTAAATCTCTGGCAACAAAAGTGAGTACATCTCTAAGTGAAATGTCCTCACTACTTTACATTGTAGCAAATTGTAATTTCTTCAGTGTTGTCAAATAATGAAATATTTACAAAAATGTGAGCGGTGTACTCACTTTTGTGAAATACTGTACATTTTAAAGATACCTCCCAAGCATGTACTTTAAAGAAGCCTCATCAGAGACACCTTTTGTTGCAGGGAACTTTATTTTCATTTGCTGATCTGGCTGGTAATACACTTCCTGTCTTAAGGCCCGTACACACGTAGCGATTGTCGCCCGTAAATATTCGGCCACCGACCGATCGGCCGATTGTCGGCTTGTTAGTATGATGCTTCTGACAACCAACTGCGACTTTTCGGCCGAACAGAATCTGGTGTGCAGGCTATAAAATTTTTGTTGGCCAACACCAGAACGGCCGATTGTTCCTCAGTCAGTACAGAATTCGGCCGACAAACAGCAGATGAGCAGGGAGAAGAAAAAACACACGGAAAGTTAACCATCACATGACATCACTTCTGCAGTCGGCTGTTGTTGGCTGACAAAATTCGTGTGCAGTCTTTAGCACTTTTCAGCCGACAGGACAGCACCGGACAAAAGACGGCCGATCGTTCGGCCGACAATCGGTACGTGTGTACGGGCCTTTAGGGTGGCTCCGCCCTTGAAATTAGGAGCAACAGAGGCACATTTGGATAGCAGCATTGTCAATCTGGTGAGGGTAGTTTTAGATAAACTAAAATATTTAGGCTGAGTTCACACATGCTGTGGCTGCGGCTCACAGCAGGGGGTCTGGTGCATCCCTGTTCATCTATTAAGGTGCGAATCAGGTCCAAATTTCTGCCTGAATTCGCACCTGATTAAACCAAAGACACACAGGACCCTTTCCAAATGCGGACCGCGGCCGCCCCAGAGCTGTGTGAACTGGCTCCATTGAGAGCCGGTCACACTCTCCTGTCATGCGAATTGGATGCGAGGAAAACCGCATCCAATTCGCATGTGTGTAAACCCAGCCTGAGATAGACCTAAAATGACTGTAAAGTCTCATTTTTTTTTTTCCTATAAAAATTTACAAACATGTTATACTTATCTGCCCTGTGTAATGGTTTTGCACAGAGTGGCCTGGATCCTCCTCTTCTCGGATTCCTCTCCTGTGATCCTGGGACACACATATATTTTCACCTTAAAGCCCCGTACACACGCGTCGAAAATTGGCAGGGAATTTTCGGCCAACGTCCGATCTGCCGATTTTCGGCTTGTTAGTATGATGCTTCCGACAACCGACTCCGACTTTTCGGCCGAAAATATCTGGTGTGCAGACTATAAAATTTTTGTTGGCCATCAAAACACGCCCGATTTTCGTGCAGTCAGTACAGATTTCAACAGGGAAAAATCTGATGAGCAAGTCTGGGCATGCTCAGAGAAGAAAAAACACAAAGAAAGCAAACCAACACATGACATCACTTCTGAAGTAGATTTTTGTTGGGCGAGAAAATTTGTGTGCATTCTAGGCACATTCCATTTCCAACCAACAAAAAACCACTCTGGACAAAAGTCGGACGATCGGTCGGCCGATAATCGTTGCGTGTGTACGGGGCTTAAGTGGTGCCAAAAGCATTATAACAGATCAAAGTCCACTGCCCTACTGACACTGTCCACTTTTAAAGTAAGCTAGGTTTATATTTTTACAGAGACATTTGTTTTATTATATTTTTCTAAGTTTTCCTTACAGTTTAGTTGCCCTTTGCTTATTAATCTCTTTAAAAATTAAAAAAAGAGCGCCAAACCCCAGTAATCTTTAATCTTTCATGTTTTTCAAGTCGATCTCCACCTCTTGAAGGTTGCCTACCCCTGTTCTTTAACCACTTAGAGTATCTTGGCGTGCGGCGGGCGTATCATGGTGTGTGTGGTGGACACTGCAGGTGGTAGTGGGGGGGCCCCAGGGCAACTTTTACACTGGGGCTCACAAGCTTCAAGCTACACCTCTGTACTTTGCTTTGTGTAATACTGCTATAACTGTCACTCACAGTGCACGGGTGGCAAAAAATTGATTGTCCTGAGCCCTGGTCTTCTTGTTAGTGTGACTGTGCTACTAAAATTGTTAACAATGGCTATACATGTGAAGCATTGCAATCATTAATTGCTTCTCCTGCCATTGACAATAATGCTAAGTTTACTCCCTTACCACAAGCCTATACACCATAAAGAGACACCCACTTTATTGACCACATTGTTTGCACTGAGCATGAGTCATAAAATATTACTGAAAGAATTGTATTTATATTTCCAAAACAATGAATGTAGTTATAGAGATCTACTATACAGAGTAAATTCTAATACTGACTGGTTGTGGAGCTGGTCGCAGTTCATGATGATAATAAAAAAACATCTTAAATGCCAATAATATGAAATATTCTTTATTTATGAAACGAGAACTCATAGTATGAAAAAGTATTGTAACCACATAGTTGCCTGCCTTTTAAAAATCTTTCTAGGGATACATTTTTTTGCTGTATGCCCTGCAAGCCATTGTACACACCTCCCAGACGTCTTGGATCTTGCCAGACCGTCTGGGGATTTCAGCAATATCCCAGCATCTCATGGATCTTCAAAGAAAACTCAGAATGGCTGAGGGTGTGATTACCAACATCCCTTGTTTTGCTATTAACCACTTAAGCCCCGGTAGATTTTACCCCCTTCCTGACCAGGGCCTATTTTGCGTGACTTTAATGGACAATTGCGCGGTCGTGCGAGGCTGTACCCAAACGAATTTGACGTCCTTTTTTTCCCACAAGCAGAGCTTTCTTTTGGTGGTATTTGATTACCTGTGCGATTTTTTGATCATGCGCTATAAACAAAAAAAGAGCAAACATTTTGCAAAAATAACAATATTTTTCACATTTTTTTATATGAAATTCCCCCCAAAAAATGTAAAAATCTAAATTTTTTAACATTTTAGGCCAATTTGTTTTCTGCTACATATGTTTGGTAAAAAAAATTGCAAAAAGTGTATTTTGATTGGTTTACGCAAAAGTTATTGCGTTTACTAACTAAGGGAAAGATTTTTGTCATTTTTGTTGTTTTTTTTAACGAGCAATGGCGGCGATCTGCGATTTTGTTTGCGGTACTGCGACATTGCGGCGGACAGATCGGACCCTTGACTGACATTTTTGACACTTTTGGGGGTACCAGTGACATTACTACAGTAATCAGTGCTATACATATGCACTGTTACTGTAAAAATGTCACTGGGAGGGAAGGGGTTAACTTTATTGGAGAGGGAGGGGTTAAGTGTGTCCCTAGGGGCGTGTTTCTTACTGTGATTGGATGTGGCTTTGTGTGTAACAGCACAGATCAACGGTCCTACATAGCAGGACCGAGTGATCAGTGCTTTTACACGGGGGAGAGTGACAGGCGGCTTTGTTTACATTAGCGGCCTGCCTTTCTCCCTCTCCACCCGACGATCACACGCGCTGGCTTCTTTGGGTACGAGCGGGGGCAGGGCTCGCCCCCTATTCGCTTCCAGGCTAGTGACGACGTACCGGTACGTCACTTTGCCTGGGAAGGGCTGACCGCCGCCGTATATAGTCGGGCGGCGGTCGACAAGTGGTTAATGACCAACTCTTCTTTGAGTGGGATTTTAAGGGCAATTATGCAACAATATCTGTATAAAAATATATAATTTAATAATCACTAACAGTTAAAAGATTATTTCGCATATACAAAAAGCTGTGAAGCTATACAGTGTTCCATAGAGTCCATTGTGTATAAAGTGCCAAAAGATTACATAATATATTACATTCAATGAACAGAAATAGTCAGTACTTGAAAAAGTAGTCACCCCCCCCCCCCTTGACTTTTTACCTATTTTGTTACATTACAGCCTTAAGTTCAATGTTTTGTTAATCTGAATTTTATGTGATGGATCAGAACACAATAGTCTAAGTTGGTGAAGTGAAAAGAGAAAAATATATACATAAAACTATTTTTTAGAAATAGAAAACAGAAAATTAGCATGTGCGTATGTATTCACCCCCTTTGTTATGAAGCCCATAAAAAGCTCTGGTGCAACCAATTACCTTCAGAAGTCCCATAATTAGTGAAATGTTGTCCACCTGTGTGCAATCTAAGTGTCACATGATCTGTCATTACATATACACCTTTTTTGAAAGGCCCCAGAGGCTGCAACATCTAAGCAAGAGGCACCACTAACCAAACACTGCCATGAAAATCAAAGAAGTCTCCAAACAAGTAAGGGACAATGTTGTTGAGCAGTACAAGTCAGGGTTAGGTTATAAAAAAATATCCAAATCTTTGATGATCCCCAGGAGCACAATCAAATCTATCATAACCACATGGAAAGAACATGGCACAACAGCAAACCCGCCAAGAGACGGCCGCCCACCAAAACTCATGGACCAGTCAAGGAGGGCATTAATCAGAGAGGCAGCACAGAGACCTAAGGTAACCCAGGAGGAGCTGCAGAGCTCCACAGCAGAGACTGGAGTATCTGTACATAGGACGACAATAAGCCGTACGCTCCATAGAGTTGGGCTTTATGACAGAGTGGCCAGAAGAAAACTTTCAGCAAAAAAACAAATTGGCACAATTTGAGTTTGCGAAAAGGCATGTGGGAGACTCCCAAAATGTATGGAGGAAGGTGCTCTGATCTGATGAGACTAAAATTTAACTTTTCAGCCATCAAAGAAAATGCTATGTCTGTCACAATCCCAACACATCATATCACCCAAAGAACACTATCCCCACAGTGAAATATGGTGGTGGCAGCATCATGCTATGTGGATGTATTCAGCAACAGGGACTGGGAAACTGGTCAGAGTTGAGGGAAAGATGGATGGTGCTAAATACAGGGATTTTCTTGAGCAAAACCTGTACCACTCTGTGCATGATTTGAGGCTAGGATGGAGGTTCACCTTCCAGCAGGACAATGACCCAAAACACACTGCTAAAGCAACACTTGAGTGGTTTAAGGGGAAACATGTAAATGTGTTGGAATGGCCTAGTCAAAGCCCAGACCTCAATCCAATAGAAAATCTGTGGTCAGACTTAAAGATTGCTGTCCACAAGTGCAAACCATCCAACTTGAAGGAGCTGGAGAAGTTTTGCAAGGAGGAATGGGCAAAAATCCCAGTGGTAAGATGTGGCAAGCTCATAGAGACTTATCCAAAGTATTGGAGCTGTGATTGCCGCAAAAGGTGGCTCTACAAAGTATTGACTTTAGGGGCGGTGAATAGTTATGCACATTGACTTTTTCTGTTATTTTGTCCTATTTATTGTTTGCTTCACAATAAAAAAAAAAAAAAAACATCTTCAAAATTGTGGGCATGTTCTGTACATTAAATGATGAAAATCCTCAAACAATCCATGTTAATTCCAGGTTGTGAGGCAACAAAACACGAAAAATACTAGGGGGGGTGAATACTTTTGCAAGGCACTGTAGTAGTGTTTCCCAACTACTTAGGGCTTTGCTCCCTCGGTGAAGATAACAGCCAAGATAACTCCAAGTAAGTGGGGAATAACTAACGCGTTTCAAGTACATGCAAAAAACCTCTTCTTCAGGGATATCAGAACCACTATCTGTAACATAAAACAAACTGACTTTAGAAACAAAACAAAAAAATATATACATTCACTTCAAATTATTTTACAACATGTGCTGACCTCAGCTAAAGTGCTTCCAGAGCCTTATAGAGTCACCATATTCCCAAAGCACAATGATGGTCCCGCCATGCAGGACCGCTGGATATGAATCCATGGATCTTGACTGCTTCCCAGAGCCCAACGCTGGAGAGAGGTCCCCGCTGCCACAATCCCCAGCTGCTACAACAGCCGGCATCTCTCTCCGTCGGCAGCCTATCTCAACAAAAAACATCAGAGCTTCTCCTAGGCTCCTCCTCGGCTCTAATATTCAAAAGTGCTGTGCATATATAGTATAGCGCAAATTATAAAAAAAAACTAAGAAAACGAGTGAAAAAAGTCCAATAAAGTGCCAAATGTGAACTTTGTGAAATCTTCAGCAAGTGTCCATATATTCCTACACCAATATGCACCTCCACCAAACACCAAATGGCTCTTGCTTACCAGAGTGCTTTGACCCTCTATTACAGAGCATTTTATGGCCAGGCTTCCACCACAGAGCGGCGTACAATCTCCATTACAGTATTCACGGATTACCATCCTGACTTGTAGTGGAGATTGTGGGTGGCTCTGTGATGGAAGCTTGCCCATATAACAAGCTCGTTTTGACTGCTCTATATTGGGGGTCAAAGCGTTCTGGTAAGCAGGAGTCATTTAGTGTTTGGTGGAGGCACACATCGTTGTGGGAATATATGGGCACTTGCTGAAGATTTCACACAATTCACATTTGGCACTTTATAGAACTTTTTTCACTTTCACTGGACTTTATTAATATAACTGAATTCACTAGTTTTCTTCATTTATAATGTGCACTGTATTGTATATGCACAGAGCTTTTGTATACTAGTTGTTGTAATCAATCTGTTGTTATGTTTTCACTTTTAGCGCAGTTGCAAGGTTTTCTCCCCTCCTCTGCTCTGACACGCCACATGACACACACACAAGGAGAAGCCTGGGAGGAGGAGGAACATCTCCCAACATCTGAGATCTGTATGTTTTAGGGACAGGGGGAAAATAGTTCTGGGTGGTCACAATGACCTGTGGGAAGTAGGTTAACAAAGATTTGCTTTGGAATTAACAGATTTATGCTGGGAGGGGGATTTGGGGGGGTGAGGATTTTTGCTGGGGGGCTATTTGGAGGGGCAGGATTTGCACTGGGAGGGGGGTTGTGTGCTTGAAGAGGTGAGAGATTTGGTGCTGGGAGGGGGGATTTGTTCTAGAAGGAGGATTGAGGGGAAGGATTTGTGCTGGGAGGGGGATGGTGGAGATTGTGGAAAAAGGAGAATTTGGTGGAAAGTATATTTGTGCTGGGAGGGGGGGATTTGGGGGGGGGGGGATTTGTGCTGTGCTCGGGGGAATTTGGTATGGATAGAGGAATTGTGCTGGGATAGTTGATTGTGGGGAGGTGAAAGGATCTTTGCTAGAAGGGCTGTTTGAGTGGGGAAGGATTTGTACTAGCAGAGGTGAGAGGATTTATGTTAGGAGGGGGGGTTGGGGGAAAGAGGATTTATGCTTGAGGGTAATTGGGGGAGGGAAGATTTGTGCTGGGATGGCTGGTTGGGGGGGGGGGGGGGTTGATTGGGGGGGGAAGAAGAGATATGGGGGAAGGGTTTGTGCTTATGAGTGGAGAGGAATTGTATTGGGATCAGGAATTTGGAGAGGCAAGAGGTTTTGTGCTGGGAGGGGGAATTTACGGTAGGAGAATTCTTTCGAGTTAATTTTAAAATGCTGTATACAGAGGAAAATGTATCATAAGAACTGAAACATAGCCTTGAAGGTATTGATCATTAGTAAAATGATTTACAGTATGTATTGTTTATCTAGCTAAAACTTTTAGTCTGTACAATCCCTCGTCAATGCATGCACAACATCATACAGTTCCAAAACTAACCAAAATTTGCAGCATTAGAACAATAGCAATACTTTGGAAGGTAAATCCAAAATAAATTACCGCAATTACAACCATGTAATTGACATGTACTGTAATTGAACCATTTCTGCAGAAACCTCCACAAAGACACAGAATAAGTACCGTACTGACACCAAACATGTCCGCAGACAGAGAATCAGTGCCATAATGACACACTGCAGACACCAGAGTGAGAGCAATAATTCTAGGCCCATTACTCATGGGTAAATCTAAACTGATAACCTGTAGGAGCTTTTAAAGAGTTGCCGACTACAGTCCAGAAGCATCCGAGGTATCAGAGTTGTCCCATGGGACAGGGATAGGAAAGGCTCGAGTGACCCTCATCCACCTGTGGCCCCAGAGTCACAGACATAAGAGGATTACCTGCAACCTGACTTCCGAGAGGACACTGTTGCTCGTCTGCTTTTGCAGTTTTAATGTGTCTAGCTTGCTACAAGACACTCTGATAATGCTGTTTGAACTTGTTTTATTATGCTTTAGTTATTTTTATTGCATTTTTCATGTCACTCCTTACTGTTTTGTGATGCCGAGGACAACATCTGTCAAAGAAGGGGGGATTGTAGGCAGGTGCAATCTACTTTCTCCACTGCAGGTGTCGCTCAATCGCAGCGGCATTGCCGAGGGTTGGATGCTGCTGCCCCACTTGAATCTAGCAACCATCTTGAGTCAGACAGAGCCTTTTTAAGGCCCTGGCTCCCAGGCTTGGTGCGCACTTTGCATTGGGTCAGGTAAGTGTAGGGACAGGTCATCCGTCTGACAGGGACAGTGATTAATGGCTGGGAAAAGTTACAGATTAGTAGGGAAAGGATAGGGACACACCATCCTTCCTGGAGACCTCTCCATTTGGGTTTGGACTGGCCAGGCCCCTCATGACAGACACTGTGGGCACATTTGAGACCAGGTTTGTTGTGAATTACTAGATTCTGCATTACTACAAGTTCTTTTCTCTACACCTGGAGTCTGTGTATTTACTGCCAATGCACCCCACTACACCTTCCCACACTTGGCGGCAGTCGGCAGGATATGTCCCTTCTTGCAGCGGGTGCAGAAGGAAGAGCAGGTACCATCATGGCACTGCTAGGATTGGCTCTGGCTTTCATGCCCAAGTTTAACAGCTCCAACATTCCCTATTCCTCTACTTAAACACAGTACTGTAAGATAGTGAAAGGCTTAAAGCGGATTTCCGGCCACAAAATCGACATAATCGATTTTGTGGCCATCCGCTTCCTATTTGTCACCTGAAAAAGAAATGGATAGATACGATTTTTATTTTTTTTTACTTACCTTGTTATTGTAGAAAAATATACTCATTACTCACCTTTCTTCCACTTCCTCCCTCGGTGGCCACGGCCACGCTGTCACTTCCTGTTTGCAATGATTCCTGGGAGCTGAACGTCATCGCTCCCAGGAATCAATGCGCCGGCACCGGCCCCGCTCGTCACTTCCGGTGCGGTGCCGTATTCCCTGCCCTGTTTGGCAGGAATGCGGCGCGGCACCGGAAGTGACGAGCGGGGCCGGTGCAGGCGCATTCTGGGAGAAGAGGACACAGAAGAGGACGCAGAAGAGGATCGCGCTGGCTTCAGCTGCCCACATCCGAGATTGCAACGCTGGAGAAGAAATTTTAAAGTAAGTATTTCTTCTTGCAGGTAAGTGCGGCCCGGCACAGTACAGAGGCTAGCCATTGTGGAATGTACTAGCCCTGACTGTCCCGGGGGTATTTTTATTGAAAACATTTTTTTGTGGCCGGAACTCCGCTTTAAGAAAGGAGATGTGTGCTCTGAAATGCGTTGCCATACCCCCCTGACAGCTTCCCAACTTGTCACATCAGCCTCAGGCTTCCCCGTTGGCATCCACAATGCTGCAAGACTGCCGTGTCAGCTAGAATTCCAGTGATGTGTGCTGAGCCTATATGCTGAGTTTATCAGTCCAGGACAGCTTGTGGATGTTTCAAGGCAGCTTTTGCACATACTACCACTGTTTTCCATGTGAGTGAATATTATTTTTCTTTTCTCATTAAAGAGTTTATTGAATTTACACTTTCTATTTTTTATATTGTATGAACAAGAAGATTTATAACAGTAAGGAGAATAATGTGGCCAAGAAGATACTGTTCATTAGCAAAATATTTCATAAATGTTTCTATTTGTTTGATATCAGCTCTTGCTTGCTTGCTTGTCAATCCTAAAAGTTTGGAAGCCACCAATACAAACAAAAGGGCGTGTCTCTAAAGTAGGGGAGCAATAAAAACCTGGCAGGGAGTATAACCCTTTTTTACTCTATCCAAAACTAAAAACAAAACAAAATTTGGGTTTGCGTTTACATACCCTTTAAACCCACACCTGGTATAAATTAGTAACTGGACAGCACAATCTTAGTCATGGAACACTTGAAATGCATAATCTGTGCAACCCTTTTACAAAAAATGAATAAGGAAATAAAAGTCACATAAAACATATATAACTGGGTACTAACATTTATAAGTTGATCCAGGTAATATCCAATTGCCTCTCGGGGATCAGGAAGGATTTTTTTCCCCTGCTGTAGCAAATTGGAGCATGCTTTGCTGGGGTTTTTCGCCTTCCTCTGTATAAACTGTGGGTATAGGATTGTGTATACAGGATTGTATATTTTTATTGGTTGAACTGGATAGACTTGTGTTTTTTTTTCAACCAGACCAACTATGAAACTATGTAAAACAGTGGGAGTAGTTTAGAGCAGGTAAAGCCATTCTATATGAATTTTTACATATCTAACGTTAACTTACAAAATGTTCAGTTAATTTTAAACCAATGTCATATTTTAATTAAACATGTACAGTATAAGAGATTTGTAGTTTTGGAGCTGTAGAAATTCACTATGTGCACAATCATGGGACAGTAGTCAGGATCTTCTATAAAAACTAGACCCTATAATAAAAATGTTAACAACATGCTACTTATTTATAAAAAGAAGACAAAGACTTCAGACTTGGCTTTAAAATTGGCCGCGGCCGTTTATTACTGGTTAAGCAATAAATAATCAATAAAATTTTATTAAAACTCCAGACAACCCAGCCATAAAGCTCAGGCTGCATTAATAAATAAAGCAATTTCTTCTTCAAAACAAAATTCCCATATTCAATAACATACTTGTCCACCCTTGCATAGTTGCAAGAGCGACCCTCCACATAATAAACAGCCGCGACATAAGGGGAGGGGGGGTTGGGAAACTTCAATCTTGAGTGCTGTGAGGTGAATGAGCCCCTCAGGTAATGCCAGCTTCTTATATAGCCTACTAGGATATTCTAGAAAATTCCTGAGGTGCCTTCCCACTTTCCTCCTAATTGACCTATCAACTAACAGCTGCCTAAACTCCACCCTTAATTATAATATCTCCAGGCAGGTTACCTGAGGTAACTTCTACCTGCTATCTTCCCGCCTAAACCTGACTGAAATTATTATGCCCTGCCACTTATCCCATGAGAAAAAGGGGGGCATATAAAATGCCCCTTTTTCTTTCATTCTGCACAGTAAAGAAATAGTGGGAAAACACTACATACATAAAAATTAAAGTGTAAGTCCACCCTGAAACCAAACTCCCTGCATCTATAGACATTCACGATCTAACACTAACCTATCTAGACCTGTAAAGAAGGAATCAGTATACATACCTTTTTTGAAGCCAATCTGGTCCAATCTCCAGCGGCAGAAGCTCTGCAGAGGACACAGCCGACCGACTGTGAAATTAATAGGGAGTGACTTCACCCATAGACTTACTATGGGGCTTTCGTTGTCAGATGTCTCCTCTGCACCCACCTCTACAGCAAAGCCGCAGCTAACAGCTCAGTGTGCGATCAGGTTGGAACCCCTTCAAAAAAGTTATGTATACTGATTTCTTCTTTACTGGGCTAGATAAGTTAGTGTTAGATTGTGGATGTCTGTAGATGCAGGGATTTTAGTGTTCAGGTGTACTTCTACTTTAAGTAACATAGCTGTCTTTGCATATAATATACCTACTGTATTAGTGCTTGCTCTGGTCTATACAGTAGTAGCAAGCCATCATTAGAAATCATGGGGACACAGACAGTCTGTTTGACTTCTTTAGGCACAGCTTTCATAGCAGAGTTTCTCGTTAAGGTACTTGCCACAAGGCAGAGGTCAGGGCAGGCAGCCAACTGAGAAAACCAGGAAAAAGTCAAGGGTCAGTACACCTGAAAAAGGTACAGACAAACGATATGGCAATAAGACTTTCTAAATAGCAGGGGACCGCAGTTGGCTACAAGAAGCATTGCTCGGGCAGTGGCCAGGAAGCTGCACTGAGGGAAATTAGGTGGGTAAGAGGAGGCTGTTCTGATTAACTGCAAAACGTCAAGAGGAAGGTGTCATTCTGATTGGACATGGCTGTGACATTCCAGGTAAGGTGTGTAAGACATCCCCCCTCCCATTATGAGGATTTTCCAAGTTTAAAAGGTAAATTCTAATGACATTTTTATTTGAGGTGAGGTATAAAACATCAGATGCAGAAATTCACAATCTCTCTCCTCAGGCTCTAGTCCTTACCAATCTATGAGGTACTGGAGTATACCTTTGGAATATCAGGAGTCCAATATTTGATTTACTTCAAATTCCTGATTGTCTTTGGAGACAAGAACAGTGGGAGGAATAGGCCAAGAGAACTTGTTGAGGTTTCTTTGGAATTCAAAGTTTGAAACAGACAGGATTCATCTTGGATATGATTGTATAAGGCCCAATGAAATGAGGACCCAAACTTTTGAGATAGCATCTTGAGTCTGATACTCTTAGAAGAAAGCTAGAATGCCCCTCGGTTGAAGAGGAAGTGGTTTGCATTCGTCACTATCTGCAAAGTCTTCACTTTGTTGATGGCTGCTTGGAGTAAGCTTGCATTTCAGACCTGATAGCATAAAAAGACTTTTGAATGACTGCTAAAGCAGGAATGTCCAGAGAGCAATGAACAAAAAGAAGAAGTTGTAGATGTCTCCTGTAGACCAGAAAATACTAGATGCTTCTCTGAGAACTGGAGCTAACATAATTGTGAGAGAATTCAGGCCATGGAAAGTATGAGGTCCAGTTGTCCTAATGGGCAGAAACCATATATGACGATATACCCCCAACCCTCATGGTCTGCCTTTTGGATTGTGGAAAAATGCAAGAAGACATTGAGTGATTTACCGAAGGCTTTCCATAAAAGAAGTGAATTAAAAGTATTCTCTTCTTTTTTATTTTTTTTTATTTTTTTTATTTTATTGTTAAAGTGGTGGTCGGGCCATGCCATCTTGAGGCAGGGCACATTAACCTTTTCTATCTCTAAAGCTTGCTGAAGTGTGAATCTTGTTTTTTGCCTTGACATTTGGAGCCTATTCCAGCGCACAGACACTATAAAAATGACTCACAATGTTTCCCCAGCCTGACTTCACCTACCAAGTTTCTAATGCTTGTTGCCGGGTACATTTTTCATCGCATCTTGAAGTTTGCAGCCTATTCTAGTGCTCTGGCACTGTAAAGGGGCCACACCAGGACCTCAGCTGCCGAATTTTCCAGTGTTTACTGCAAGGTAAATTCTGCACTGCACCGCAAAGCTTGTGGCTTATTCCACTGCTTCCATACTGTAAAAGTGCCACACAATGTTTCTGCAACTGGTTCTTAGCTAACAAATTTCATATTTGCTGCAGGGTAATTGTATTTTGTTCTGCCTCCCCAAATCTAAGCATTGCAAGTGTCATCTCTTTAACTGATCCAGTATGGTGAGATAGCTAAAACTCACAATCTCAGTAGAGTTGCTAGACAGTGACTCATCACTCAATCCAAATTACATCTTGCAGGTTGTGAAAAAGCCTTAATCCAAAACTTGTACAGCTCATAGAAGATGAACATCTGATATGTCAAAAAATCATAATATGTCTAGCTCCAGAAATATACAGTACATGTGGTGAATGGTGGTTAAACCATAAAAAAGAAGGGTAGGATTACCTATACAAAGCATCCCCAAGCTATGGCTTGAGATAGGGACAAAACAGACAATGCATGTGTAGCATGATAGTAATTTATGAGTTGCACCTCAAAGTTTGATGCCTATTCCAGTGCATAGGCACTGAAACTGTGCCATATAATGTTTAAATATGTTAAAATATGTTTAAATAAGTTGGACCTTAGCTACCAAATTTTCTGTGTTTGCTGCAAAGTGCATCCTGCATTGCACCTTAAAGTTTCCAGCCTATTATAGTGCTTCAGCACTGCAATGGTACGGTACCACATAATGTTTCCACAGTTTGAACTTAGATGACAAATTTCCAATGTTTGCTGTTGTGAGCTTCAAAGTTTTCAGCCTATTCTGCTCCAGCACTGTAAAGGTCACACAATGTTTCCATAGCTGGAGCTGCCATGTTTCTAATGCTTGCTGCAAGGTAAATTCTGCATTGTGCCTTGAAGTTTGGGGCCTATTTTCTAACTCTGGCACTGTAAGGATGCCACACCATGTTTTCGCAGCAGCCAAATTTCTAAGGTTTGCCTCATACAATACGTAAATCACACGTTACACCTTGAAGTTTGGAGCCTGTTCCTGTGCTTCAGCATTTAAAAATAAATTGTGGCTATCATTCTTAGATAATACAATCTAATGTTTATTTCAAAATAAAACCCTTCTCATTTCTAACTCCTATATTACAGACTAAACAACCTACTTACATACTATCCAGCCACTGTACAATATTTGTGGCTACTGTGTCTCAAATATTATGCTCTTTTTTCCACTTCGAGATAAAACCTACCCCTTTACCCCTCTTATATTGCAGCCTAACCAAGATGTTTGCATACTGTTTAGCCACTGAACAATATTAGCGGCTATAGCTCTCAAATAATACACTCTGTTTTTTATTGCAAGATAAAACCTGCCTTGTCTCTTTCTATTGCTGCCTATTCACGTGCTTGTGTACTGTTTTGATGCTAGCCAGTTTCTATCCCACATGGAAGAAAAATATATTTAAAATATATTTTTTTTTAAAATTCATTTTTTTTCCCCAAATATATTGGAAATATATTTGAAATGCTACAATTTTGGCCATATTCAATATATTTCTAAAAAAAATTCCCTAAATTTATTAGAAATATATTTGAAATGCTACAATTTTGGCCATATTCAATATAGTTCTAAAAATTTTTCCCTAAATATATTGGAAATATATTTTTCTTCCATATGGGATAAAACAGATAAAAAGCACACTGGCATCATGTGAAATCTTCAGCAAACCTTTTTTAAAAAGTATACTTGCAAAAGTGCTTGGCAAAAGCACAATATACACTTGCATTCTACATGTATTTGCACCAATGACTTTCAAATTTTTCTCTGGACTGGCTTGCTTATAGTGACAATGGCAGACCATATCTGCACAATAAGCATTGGCACATCTGCTTGTAGTCTTCACTAGTCACAGTGTGACAGGCAGTGCCATCTTAAGAGCCTTATAGGCCCCTGGGCAATGCAGTGCACTGGGGCCCCTTGGCTACACAATCACGCACGAGAATAAAAATGCAAGTTATCGATAAGAGTCTCTTGTAGTATATAGGTTTCCCTGTAATATGTATATAGTAAGGTATATACTCCAGGTAGTTGTCTCTTGTAGTATATATTGGTCCCTGTAATATGTATATACTCCAGGTAGTAGTTGTACTCTCTTGTAGTATATAGTGTTCCCTGTAATATATGTATATAGACTATATACACATTACAGGGAACACTATATACTACAAGAGTGTACAACTACTACCTGGAGTATATACCTTACTATATACATATTACAGGGATCAATATATACTACAAGAGAGTACAACTACCTGGAGTATATACCTTATTATATACATATTACAGGGACCAATATATACTACAAGAGAGTACAACTACCTGGAGTATATACCTTACTATATACATATTATAGGAGTCTCTTGTAGTATATAGGATTCCCTGTAATATGTATATAGTAAGGTATATACTCCAGGTAGTTGTCTCTTGTCTTGTAGTATATATTGGTCCCTGTAATATGTATATAGTAAGGTATATACTCCAGGTAGTAGTTGTACTCTCTTGTAGTATATAGTGTTCCCTGTAATATGTATATTATATACATATTACAGGGAACACTATATACTACAAGAGAGTACAACTACCTGGAGGATACACCTTACTATATACATATTACAGGGACCAATATATACTACAAGAGAGTACAACTACCTGGAGTATATACCTTACTATATACATATTACAGGGACCAATATATACTACAAGAGTCTCTTGTAGTATATAGTGTTCCATGTAATATGTATATAGTTAGTAAGGTATATACTCCAGGTAGTTGTCTCTTGTCTTGTAGTATATATTGGTCCCTGTAATATGTATATAGTAAGGTATATATCCTCTCCAGGTAGTAGTTGTACTCTCTTGTAATATAGTGTTCCCTGTAATATGTATATAGACTATATACACATTACAGGGAACACTATATACTACAAGAGAGTACAACTACTTACCTGGAGGATAATATATACCTTACTATATACATATAGGCCAGGGACCAATATATAGTAGGTAGTATATCCTCCAGCCAGGACAGGTAGTAGTTGTCTGACTCTGTCACTGTCACATCCCATCATACATTGCCATCATCATCACATCATGCCATGAGAATGAATATAAATATAATTTAATCAGCCTGGCAGGCTGTGGCAGCCTTACCTTACACGGCTGCACATGGGAGGAGGTGGGTGGAGGCGGAGGCGGAGCCAGTCTTCTTCTAGGGTCGACACGAGACGGACGGAGCAGGAGGAGAGGAGTGAGGAGGAGGATCCTCCTCCGAGTCCTCCGCTGCGGCGGCGGCGCTGTGCATCCTGGGTCTGCTCTGCTGCTCATGTCACTGGTTGCTAGATGCCAATCGGGCTGGCCTTAGCAACCAGTGTGTGCAGTGCAGACTCGATCCACCCAAGGCCGCCGCCGGACTCCGGAGGGAGGGGAGGAAGCAATAAGGGGGGGGCCCGGGCGGGCCCACGGACAACGGAATGGGGGGCCCTAGACCACCAGGGAGTGGGAGGACATGCCACCAATCCATCGATCCATGTGGGGCCCCTGGGCAAGTGGGGCCCCCGGGCAACCGCCGGGTATGCCCAGTGGAAAAGACGGCCCTGGTGACAGGGACAGGATAGGGTGACAATGCAGGAGAGCAACTAAGATACAAGCAAAGTCTTGTCACCCTTTAACATGGAAGCACCTGAACTAGGACCATCATGGTGGGATCACCAGCTAATATATTAATGAAAGATGCAGATTTAGAGATCGACTGACTTTTGAAATAACATTAACATGTTGAAAATGTTTCTATAGGCTGAATGTCTTTCACCCCCAGTCCCCCCTTATACCTACCTGAGCCCAACTGTGATCCAATAATGTGCAAGAGAGCAGCGGCTCTCCCTCCTCATTGCCTAAGAGCCATTGGCTCCCACTGATGTCAATGAAAGCCAGTGGGGAGGGAGCGGGGGGCAGAGTTGAACACCACTGTGTATGTCTGTGGACACACAGAGCAGGGCTCAGGAGCGAGCATGCAGGAGTGTCCCCATAGCAAGTGGCTTGCTATGGGGGCACTCGGCAGAACGGAGGAGTCAGGAGCACTGGCAGTGGACCCGAAAAGAGAAGGATTGGGGCTGCTCTGTGCAAAACCATTGCACAGAGCAGGTAAGTATGACATGCTTGTTATTTTATTTTTTTAATTGTCTTTGGTAACACTTGAAGCTTATATGATATTTTAATAATTGGGTGTACTTTATATTTTGATAGTAAGATCTTTTTATACAGGGTAATTAAACTGTTCTGTATTTATTTGGACACATTATAGGCATATTTAGAAATACTGTATATTCCAAATGTATTCTAAATAAGGCTATTATTCATTTAGTGCGGTCAGTTTATCATTCTTTTATATCATTTGTTGTAACACTGACATTGTTAGAATCCATGCAGGGGCGTAACTACAGGGGTTGCAGGGGTTGCGATTGCAACCGGGCCCAATGCTCCAGGGGGCCCAGAATTGGATAGGAGGGAGGGGGGGTCAGCATGTAGAGAAATCACTGTCCTCCTTTTTCCTCCTGTAGCTGCAGAAAGAAAATGGAGGAGATTGGATCCTCTGTATGCTACCCCCGCCACTCCTCCTATCCAGTTCACTTGTGTACAATAGTTATTATTGATGTAAATTATGTAGAATTGGCAAACCTTATACAAATAAATAATTGTTGTGTTAAAGTTTTCACACAGTCATAGAACTCTCATTATTAACCCAAATATTGTCTGAGATAGATTAACTCTCATAGATTTTTGGTAACAATAGAGAACCAGGAAGCGGTCGGTAAATATGTAATTTACCAGCTCATTGCTTCTCTAAATGGACAGAGTCATTGTCAGTGACATTGTAAAAAAATAAAATAAAATGATAAAAAATAATACAATTAAAATACCAAAAAAATAAAAACTACTGACACCAGTGGGTGAACTTTCAGGATCACAAAGGTCACACTTGCAACCGGGCCCTGGCATTCCACCACCGTGGGGAGGCCCCAAGATGGCAGGAAGGGGCCCATTGCAAAACTTGTGAAAGGGACCCGCTTTGGGACCGCAATAAAGGGCCCCGCAAGCGGAGTAAAGGGCCCCAGGATCAGTGGGAAGAGCCCGGGGTTTGAAGGGAAGGGCCCTGGCCAGGGGTCCGGGGGGGGCCCTTCATGGTTTCTTGCACCGGGGTCCTGAAGGTTCTAGTTACGCCTCTGAATCCATGTACTTGTAAACTGCTTACTTTGTTGTACAATATTCAATCAAAGTGAACCTACTAGCATCAGAAATATTTTTAAATGTCAAATGTATGCATGCTAAAGCGATTCTGCAGGCAGTGGCCGCCCCGGGTGCCACACATTAGCCCTGAATAAACAGCGATCGCTGCCGGAGTTAACTGTGCTAGTAATGAGAAGGCGATTGGTTGTTAGAACCGCCTAGTAACCAATCACCTGCTCATTAACTATCACAGTTATCTTCGGCAGTTCCCGTTGACCGCTGTGTATTCAGGGCAAGTCAGTGAGACAGTGAATCTCTCTCTCCTGTTCTCTGCTTTAAACAGTTTCTCCTCCTCCTCTGCTCTAAGGTAGGAGGGGGAGGGGCGCTTGCATTGTAAGGGGGTTCTATTGGGGGGGGTGATGTATTGTAAATGGGTTCTATTGAGGGGGATGTATTGTAAAGGGGTTCTATTGGCGGGGGGGTTTGTATTGTAAAGAGGTCCTATTGGGGGGTCTGCATTGTAAAGGGGTTCTATTGGGGGGGTTGTATTGTAAAGGGGTTCTATGGAGGGGGGCTTTGTATTGTAAGGGGGTTCTATTGGGGGAGGGTTTATTGTAAATGGGTTCTATTGGCGGGGGCTTTGTATTGTAAAGGGGTTCTATTAGGGGGTCTGCATTGTAAAGGTGTTCTATTGGGGGGTTTGTATTGTAAAGGGGTTCTATTGGGGGGGTTGTATTGTAAAGGGGTTCTATGGGGGGGCTTTGTATTGTAAAGAGGTTCTATTGGGGGGGGTTGTATTGTAAAGGGGTTCTATGGGGGGCTGTGTAATGTAAAGGGGTTCTATGGGGGGCTGTATAATGTAAAGAGTTCTATGGGGGTGTCTGTGTAATGTAAGGGGTTTTATTGGGGGGCGGGGGCTGTGTAATGTGAAGGTTCAATGGGGGACGGGGGCTGTATAATGTAAAAGGTTCAATGGGGGGGCGGGGCTGTGTACCATAAAGGATTCCATGGGGGGGTGGGGGCTGCGTAATGTAAAGGGTTCTATGGGGGGATGGGAGCTGCGTAATGTAAAGAGTTCCATGGGGGGGTGGCGGCTGTGTAATGGAAAGGGTTCCATGGGGGGATGGGGGCTGTGTAATGAAAAGGGGTCTAGGGGTACGGGGGCTGTGTAATGTAAAGGGGTCTAGGGGTACGGGGGCTGTGTAATGTGAAGGGGTCCAGGGGTACGGGGGCTGTGTAATGTAAAGGGGGCCTTCCTACATTTTACTCGCAGTTATTACTGCAGTCCTACAGATTTTTTAGGTTGTGCGTTTTTTTTCTGCATTTTCTGAAAGTGCACCAAAAGTCCTGCATGCTGCATCTTTGGTGCGCTTTCAGAAAACAGGAAAATCATTTTTTGGGGGGGGGGGGGTGACACCATGGTTTACTGCACCAGGTGACACCAACCCTAGTGACACCACTGGCAGTAGCACACAGTAAGTGTGCTACTGCCAGTTACATGTATTTCTGTCTGGCGCCTCAGGTCAGTCGGTGCCGTTTTTGCAGAGGAGGAGGGGCCTGGTCGCCGGGGGAAGCAGAGGGAGGAGGATTCTTTTGGGTTCCGGGCTGCAGTGCGTGGAGGCGCTACACATGACACGTCAATGTGCGGTTCATCGCCTGCACGCCCTGGGGGGGGGGGTAGGGAGGGCCAGATATAGGATCCACCCCGGGTGCCAAATACTCTAGGTACGCCCCTGTCTGCAGGCAGAAGGTTTTTTTACCTTAATGAATTCTCTGCATTAAGGTAAAAAACCTTCTGCAAGCAGCACCCCACTCATACTTACCTGAGCCTGATCTGGATCCAGAGATGTGCTCAAAAGAGCTCTTTCAGCTTTCTCTTTCCTCATTGGTTAAGCCATTGGCTCCTGCTGCTGCCAATCACAGCCAGTGAGGAGGGAGCTGGGGGTGGGGCCGAGCAACGCTCTGTTTGTCTTATGGCCACACAGAGAAGGCTCGGGAACAAGCACACATAAGTGCCTCAATAGCAAGCGGCTTGCAATGGGGGTGCTCAGTAAGGGGGAGGGGCCAAGAGAGGAGGATCTAGGCTGTTCTGTACACAATGAAGTAAATCCTTTTTCACAAATGTCTTACACAGATCAGCCCCTGATGTGACCTCTTACCTTGAGACAAAGTGGTCGATTTACTAAAGTGCAGTTGCTTCAGAGCTTAGTAAATGAGCAGAAGCTCTGCTGATTTCCATCATCCAATCATGTGCAAGCAAAACTTTATTTTTTACTTTCCTTGTACATGATTGGGTATTCTTTGCAAAGTCAACCTTTACCTCATTTACTAAGCTTTGGAGGAACAGCACTTTGCAAAGTGCACAGTCTATTTGCCTTTAGTAAATCTACGCCAGAGTCTGATCATTGGCGAAACCTGGACAAAGGAAATGCTTCCTCCTCCCTGCAGCAGATTGATGACATCATCTCGGACTAGGAAAAGTCACTTGATTGGAGCTCATGGATGGCTTTTAATAAAAAAAGGTACAGCATGTCAAGAATTTTCAAATATTCATACAGACTTGTAATGTTTCTAAACATTCTGTTTAGGAATCAGGTAGTGTTTTACCATAGGTAGGTTAGGTGTCAACTGTAATCTTTTTAGATTGGTTATCTGTATTCTGGCACACTGTATACACAAAGCTTTCCTTATACAAAGGTAAAATGAATTTAGAATCCAAGAACCGTGAATCAGTCCACTGTAGAAGCAAAAAATACATATTAGAATTCATATGCGTCTACTTTTCTTGTGACTACCACAACCATTCAAAGGGGCCTTCAGAACAAAAACGCTCTTGAACAAAACACAAACTTATTCAGGCCATTAATGGATCGATTTCCAAACTAATTTTCTTTTGAAAATCAGAAATTTGTTATGTGTTCTGATGGTGCCACCATTGATTTCGAAATTTGACCAACCAAGCCTTCAATTTCACCTCATGTTGCTACAGAAGAGAACTATCGTGACTGGAAATATTCTTTTCTTTCCGGGAATTTTCTTTTCTTGCACTCATGTGCATTTCTTTTTCAATTTTATTTCTCACGTGATTCTCCCATCATTAATTAGAAAATCATTCATTTTTCAAAAAATTTCCAAAATGCCCGATCACTTAAATTTAATGGCTGCACGGAAATCAGCCATTGCTGCAGCTCACTAATGGTGCGAAATTAGAATGAAAATTCTTAGATAAGATTTTCTAAAGAAATTCGACCCATGTATGGCCGGTCCTACATTTGGTCTTCATCAGGGAGGAGTGGGCAGACATAATTTGTGGGATTTGAAGTCAGTGACACATGCTGGGCATTATCATTAACTACCTGCTCCTCTATAATCTCCATATAACTTCCAACAGAAAAGCAAGAACTAGAGGAAATATTTGGCAGATGTTATATAAGTAACTAAATGCTAAAGACCCTAAAAAAAGAACCCTAAACATGGTAAAAGTTGCCAATTATGTAACAATAATAAGTGCTCCTATATGGAGGAAAAAGAGAATACTTTATATCTCCCAACTTTTTGAGATGGGAACGAGGAAAACTTTAGCAAACATATGTAAACATAGGACACACCCCTGCCTCACCCCCTTAAAGGAGTAATATAGAAAAAAAATTATAAGTGCTTTTTTTTACCAATTCTATTTCTTTATACTGGATTTTGGAATTTACAAATGCAGCAATTTAGAAATTGGATGAAAGGTTTAGCACTGGGAAACACTTTTTGAAAGATAAATAGTGCATTCCATATACAACTATTTAGATCAGATCAAAATGAGAGACAAATGGAGAAGAAAGAGGGACAGAGGGACTTTGTTCCAAATCAGAGACAGTCCCTCAAAATCAGGGACAGTTGGGAGGTACAAAAATGTCTCCTGGAAGATTCCATCTACAAATGGCTTCAAAAGAATTTAACTTTCAGCTTTTCCAGAAATTTTTCATATTTATTATTCAACGGTTTTGGCCAGATGCCTTCAATTTGAGTACATTTCCTGTTTTTCGTATTATTTTTTTTTCTATGTATCCCCCTAAAGTGATAAGGATATTTCTTGTAACACAATTTTGTTTCTTTTGTTCACTCAGTACGAAGTGTATTTTTACATTTGACTATGGTCACATTTTTGTTACTCTCTTGGCCATAGGATTAATATTACAGACCTTGGTTTGACACACCCTAAAGGGGAGAATTATCTCCTACTGGTGTGGGTTTTATTGGGGTTATACTTCTTTATTGGAGCCTGGGTTCATACAGGAGTGATGCAGGTAACTGCATGTGATTTGGACAGGAATCACACTGCATTACTGTTCAAATCACATGCGATTCTTTGCAGTGTGATTTGAGCCCATTCATTTTGTGTGGGCTCAAATCACACAGCACAACATGAAAAAGGTGTTGAATCCTAATTCTGGAACTCTGAGCTCTGAGTGTAGAGATTATTACTTGACTAGGGGTTATGTTACTGTATTATTATTCTATGCTTAATGGTTCGCTGCTTGTCTTTCCTCTCTCCTCCACATCTCCTTTGCCGCCCTTCCATCCATACCTCTAAATTCTCTCCTCCTCTGGGATAAGTACTATTCTTTACATGTTCCCCTCCCTCCTTACCCCCCCCCCCCCCCATCCAAACTGTGATTATTGCTCCTCTTAATGTTCACTTTATTCAATTTAACTTGTTGGAAAAAGTTTTGGTATTAAAGACCCCGGCAGTCATTGTAGTACCGTTCGAGGTCTCTATCTATTATATCTAAGCTTAATGATTCAACAGCCTTTTCTCTCTCATTTCTGTTATTTTCCACATCAAACGTTTTGCAGGTGGGATCACCCTTTCAAAAAGTGTTAATTATCTTTTCACTTTTGTGCTTAAATTGTCATCATTACAAAACTGTATTCCATTGCATTGCCTTACATTGCGCTTGTTCATCATTTATTTGTCTTTCTCTCCTAGAAAGACCGCAATGCTTTTGTTATGTTCTATGTTTCTTTTATTTAAAAAAAAACCAATTGTTTAAAAAAAAGAAAAAGGTGCAGGCATCTTTTTTTTGCCACACCAGAATCAGATCACATGGGTGTTTCACACCTATGCGATCTGATTCTGGCAATCGTACTTCATTTTGTGAATTCTTTTGGGGGGGTTGTTAATTATAAATTTAACACCCACAGCAGATTGCATGAACGCACAGGATTCTCTGCGTAAATGTTGGTTGGAATGTGGTTCTAATTGATTTTATTAGTGGGTCTTGTTGTTCTTTCTTTTTGACTATATGGGTCTTCTGATAATTTCAATTTGTTTTCCATGCAAACTTCATTCAACATTCACCAGAGATTCACATGGTTTTTAACTCAAATCTAATTAGGAATTTTGAGTGACAGCTGTATGAATCTCGTGTGAAAACATTTATAAATAGATCCTTACCTCTGAGCTGACACGGTTATGTGGCACTACGGAAGTGAGCCTTCTTCTGGAGTGCTGCGTATATGTACTGTGTTTATTCTGGAAGCTTCCTGAAAAGTTTGCTCCCAGCACAGGGACCGAGCTGCCAGACAGTTCTGGGTCCCCTTTTAATGGTCATCAGCTGGGAGGACTGACTCTCCAGTGGCGTAACATGGGCAAGACCACAGGGGAGGCTGCCCTGACACAAGAGTATTAGGGGCCTAAAATTTAAAAAGAGCAAAGCCACACAGTTTGAGGTTAGAAGTTGGATTGCAGTTCAGCACCAATGGCAAAAAGGATAGCTCCAAGCAGTGGGGGCTATGTGTGCCCTGTGGAGGAGATTTGTGCCCAGCATGTCAACCAGGGGGTACAGGGCATTTGGGCACACTGGTACACAGGGGCACCATGACAATCATAAGTTGGCAGATAGATCTCTCCCAGGGTGTGGGCACCTTTGAATAGATGCTCACAGGAGGATAATGTCATTGAACATGGTGGCATGGTAGGCTAGTTCCATTGCACAGAACATAGCCGGCACCTGTGTACCATTGGGCATGTTGTACAGGGTAGAGAAAGGTGATGGGTGCTTGGCTGAACATACAGAGTAGTCTGGAAGATGAACAGGAAGACATAGTGGGCTTGAGGCTCCTGAGAAGGAGCCTAGAGGCTCTTAAAGTGCTGATTTTGCTCTCACATTGCTAATCTTGAGCTCAGAGAGGATCTCTGGGGTGTTGTGAAAGAGCAAACTGGCTGCATATTTAAAGGGGGCAGCATTGATACAGAGCATTCAGGCGGTACTCTGCGACCACAAACAGGAGTGGCTTGACTACCCCACTTGCCTTAGGCGCCAGCAGCCCATGCTATGTCACTGCAACTCTCGATCACATGATTGCTGTGATTGCCTGTGACAGGTATCACTAAATAAAACCCACCCCTGCATTGCTTTTCACTTCTGAATGAAGAAAAAGATGCAATGGGGTTGATTTACTAAAGGCAAATAGACTGTGCTCTTTGCAAAGTGCAGTTGCACTCTGCAAGTGCAGTTGCTCCAGAGCTTAGTAAATGAGGTAAGGCTTCACTTTGCAAAAAGTATCCAATTACGTGCAAGGAAAAAAAAAACAGCATTTTTGCTTGCACATGATTGGATGATGGAAGTCAGCAGAGTTTCTGCTCATTTACTAAGCTCTGGAGCAACTGCGCTTTGCAAAGTGCACAGTATTTTTGCCTTCAGTAAATCAACCTAATTAAAGGAGAAGCTACAAAAAATTAGAAACAAACATATTTTGCCTCATGGGCCCCTCAAGGACTGACTGACAAATACCAATGTGAAAAAGTATAACTTTTATTGAGTAGATATATACATATATAAATAATAGTACAACGCATGTCATATTGTATTTGTGGATATGTGTAATTGCATACATGCACCAACATGTACATTGTAAAATTGCCTGAAACCAATGGACTAGGTGTATCCAATGAGATAAGTTGTCTAACAAAAAGAGTGACACCTGACATGTTTCGGACTTGTATATGCATTGTCCTTTTTCAGAGGTGATGACAAAGTTTGACAACGAATCTAGACATAAATGTAAATATTAGTGCATACAATAAGTAATACATATATATACTGTACTGCTGATACTAGATAACACAGCACAGTACTTACATGCCAAATAGGGATTAGTTTAGTAGTCCAATCATAGTTCTCAAAAACATAAAAGATGATGGATGCTGAAGCTTGTTGGTAAGGAGCTCAACAAAAAAAGCCATAACAGGCAAGAGGTTCTGCTCATGGACAGTGGTGTATTTGTTTTGTACTGCCCTAGGCCTGACTAAATTTGTGCACCCCCCCTAATTTAAATATGACCCACCCCTTCCTGTAAAGGCCACACCCCTTCCTGTTTGTGACCCGTTCAGTCATCTGTAAACAACAGACCACAACCACAGTGTATCAGTGTCCATCAGCGTAGCCTCATCAGTTCCCATAAGTTCAGCCTCATCAGTGCCCATCAGTGCAGCCTTATCAGTGCCGCCTCATTACTGCCCATCAGTGCAGCCTTATCAGTGCACACTGGCGTGCACAGCCTATGGCATTAGGGTGTGCACCTCAAACCAAAGCTCAAACACATGTGCATGTGTATATGTGTGTATATAAATATATATATATATATATATATATATATATATATATATATATATACAGTACAGATCAAAAGTTTGGACACACCTTCTCATTCAAAGAGTTTTCTTTATTTTCATAACTATGAAAATTGTAGAGTCACACTTCAAGAGGTAGTCACCTGAAATGGTCTTCCAACAGTCTTGAAGGAGTTCCCAGAGATGCTTAGCACTTGTTGGCCCTTTTGCCTTCACTCTGCGGTCCAGCTCACCCCAAACCATCTTTATTGGGTTCAGGTCCGGTGACTGTGGAGGCCAGGTCATCTGGCGCAGCACCCCATCACTCTCCTTCTTGGTAAAATAGCCCTTACACAGCCTGGAGGTGTGTTTGGGGTCATTGTCCTGTTGAAAAATAAATGATGGTCCAACTAAATGCAAACCGGATGGAATAGCATTACGCTGCAAGATGCTGTGGTAGCCATGCTGGTTCAGTATGCCTTCAATTTTGAATAAATCCCCAACAGTGTCACCAGCAAAGCACCCCCACACCATCGAACCTTCTCCTCCATGCTTCACGGTGGGAACCAGGCATGTAGAATCCATCCGTTAACCTTTTCTGCGGCGCACAAAGACACGGTGGTTGGAACCAAAGATCTCAAATTTGGACTCATCGGACCAAAGCACAGATTTCCACTGGTCTAATGTCCATTCCTTGTGTTCTTTAGCCCAAACAAGTCTCTTCTGCTTGTCGCCCTTCTTTAGCAGTGGTTTCCTAGCAGATATTCTACCATGAAGGCCTGATTCACACAGTCTCCTCTTAACAGTTGTTCTAGAGATGTGTCTGCTGCTAGAACTCCGTGTGCCATTGACCTGGTCTCTAATCTGAGCTGCTGTTAACCTGCGATTTCTGAGGCTGGTGACTCGGATGAACTTATCCTCCGCAGCAGAGGTGACTCTTGGTCTTCCTTTCCTGGGGCGGTCCGCATGTGAGCCAGTTTCTTTGTAGCGCTTAATGGTTTTTGTGACTGCACTTGGGGTCACAAAAAAAGTTTTCACAATTTTTCGGACTGACTGACCTTCATTTCTTAAAGTAATGATGGCCACTCGTTTTCCTGTACTTAGCTGCTTTTTTCTTGCCATAATACAAATTCTAACAGTCTATTCAGTAGGACCATCAGCTGTGTATCCACCTGACTTCTGCACAACACAACTGATGGTCCCAACCCCATTTATAAGAAATCACACTTATTAAACCTGACAGGGCACACCTGTGAAGTGAAAACCATTTCAGGTGACTACCTCTTGAAGTGTGACTCTACAATTTTCATAGTCATGAAAATAAAGAAAACTCTTTGAATGAGAAGGTGTGTCCAAACTTTTGGTCTGTACTATATATATATATACACACACTTTTATAAATAAATGTAAACTAAAATATAATCTATGGGGACACTTCTCTAAAGGGGGATCTATGGGGACCCTGGCCTGCTCTAAAGGGGATCTAAGGGGACCCTGGTCTGCTCTAAATGGAATTTATGGGGACCCTGCTCTAAAGGGGGATCTATGGGGATCCTGCTCTGAAGGGGGATCTATGGCATGGATCCCCTTTAGAGCTGGGTCCCCATAGATCCCCCTTTAGAGCAGGCCAGGACAGGTCCCCCATAGATCCTCCTTTACAGCAGGCCAGGGTGAGGTTAGGTCCCCCATATAGATCCCCCCTTAAGGCAGGCCATGAGGTCCCCCATATATATCCCTCCTTACAGCAGGCCAGGGTGAGGTGAGGTCCCCCATATAGATCCCCCCTTACAGCAGGCAAGGGTGAGGTGAGGTCCCCCATATAGATCCCCCCTTACAACAGGCAAGGGTGAGGTGAGGTCCCACATATAGTTCCCCCCCTTACAGCAGGCCAGGGTGAGATGAGGTCCGTGGACCATTAGTGCAGCCTAAGATATTTGGACTTGTGTTTGCTGCCACTGATTGTAATCATAAGATTATTTCACTTATTTGTATAATAACTAGGAAGTCCATAATCATTATACAAATAAGTGAAATAATCAGTGGCAGCAAACACAAGTCCAAATATCTTATAAGATTGGAGTAATCTTACTAACCCAGTGACATATTGCGATAGCACATATAAGGTAAGCAGGTCCAAAATATTATTGCTATCATATACAATTAAAAGTCTTAATTGTATATAATGCAATTCCATATGCTCGCTCAAGGACAAAGATGTTTAAAGAAATGGAAATCATAATATTGACATGATGTTTTGCCGTACCGTGGGGCAGAGGAGGGTAGGCGGAGCATTAGGCTGCAGTGCCACACTTATTAGCATTGGGGGCCGTCGGGCCAGTTGTATTAAGTGTGGTTGGCGGCCTGCGGTCTGTCCGAATGTCCACACCCGCCTGTATTATCATACCGGCAGGTAGCAGTGTGACCACTTTATATGGGTGCCAGACTGATTTGCCTCCTGAACCCTGCCCTCTGGCCCAATTCGCCCCATAAGACTGGCACTATACTAAAAGTGTAGCGCAAGCAGGTGGGGACCCTTTTCGTGCGGGAGCCGGGAGGCGTCTTTTCTTTTTTTCGCAGGGTGCAGCTTTCTTGCTGCCCCCCTGCAAAGTGCCGACGTAGGCCTGGGCCTTGTCGGCCTAGGTCAAGATACAGCACTGCTGATGGACCAATAATAGTACACAGGTCTCAAGGACCTGGGGCTGGTAAATATTACCTAATGCCCTATAGAGATCAGCTGCTGTATAAAAGAGATGAAAAATTTGGTAATATTGATAATGTATAAAATTGGGTGCAAAATAAGTGTCATAAATTGAAAAGCTGTGTGGAATGTATGCTTGTACAAGCAAGAGACTGCAACCAATTAGGACAGTCCCTATAGTACAAGTTGTTTGCTATTTGAATAGTTACTGAAACATATTGAGCTTGTATATGCATCATACAAATCATTCAATATGGCAATGTTAGCCAATGTCTAAATTGGAATTAGTAATGAGAAAGGAATTTCCCAAAAACATATTACTAATAGCAGTAATAAATGCATACCTCATCCAAGTGGAAAGAATGCAAAAAATATGTATGCTGCTGCTTCACTGATCATCTAGTGCTGGTATGTGTGGTAGCTAGATAATAGAAGTACTTATCTGCCTGAGGGAGTCACAAAGGCAGTCAATGAATGATAAACAGCTAGTAATGAATGAAGATCAAGTTGGATGAATATCCGATCCTCTGAAAATCAGCATATTGCAGATCCCCCCCCGATGCGAGGGCAAACGGCGTAACCCAGCCCCATCAGGGCGCGTGGTGTCTCCGGGCGTTGACAGGCCGCCGGCGCATGATTTGTCATGCACATGCATGGTGTGAGCCGAGGCACTGGGATGGAGAGGTGCCGGTGACTCCAAGACACATATGGAAAGGCCCATCCATCGAACAACAGTCAAGGGAGGGCCTTAGTGCGCCGGGGACCTGAGTAAATTGGCTGCAAATCAGCATATTAAGAGTATTGTGTATAGTGAACCATGATGGTACAAATGAGCTCCAAAACAACCAACAAGCCACAACATTAACAATTGTCATCTTGTAATAGCAGCACATGTTAAGCTAGACCGCAGCAATTGAGGAAAAAAAAAATTATAAATAAAAAAAAAAATATTTATTGTTGACAAGATGTACATATCAAACAAATGTGTTTTGTTAAAACTGTTCAACAGTGCCATAGGGTAGAAAATAAGACCCTAAGACAGACAGGACCTGTGCTAGTACTAAAGTAGGGTTTAGTGAAAAAGCATAATCAAATTCATGGATTATGTAGTGACTGTGTGCTCGGTGCTTAGTGAGTGATTAGTGCTTCTCTAATGTAGAGGTGGTAAGAAAAAACTGGGCCTCAAGTGAGGGATTGGAGATGAGTATCTGCTACTGAAAATTGAATGATAAAAAGATAGACCCAGATGTCTAGGCTTAAAAAGGATTTGTCATGTCCATATTGTATACTACAAAAAAATTTGAAACAAACATATGTAGCACCCTTGTCTTTATACAAGTTTGCTGTTAAATTTAGTTTGCTGAGCCTTACTTAGCTTGGCCGTAATTATTCTGTGATTAATTGGACTTCCCTTCTTTATCTGGTTTGACTGTGTTTCTCCCTTCCGTCAGTAGGTGGCACTGTAGCCTCTGGCACTAGAGTGAGAATTACAGTTAAACAAACTGTTAATGTCCATGTGTCCCAATCACAGTGTCACTACGGCATTTTGGGAGATCTTATAAAAAGGATGGGAGGTTCAATAATCAGTCTCTTCCCGCCCGGACCCCCCTTGGGGGAGGGTGTGTGCTGCTGTTTGCTGCTGACTAGGCCTGAAGCCTGAGGCCTGGTCAGATACCTGGGATTCTGCTGAGGAGAGCCAGCGACCCACAAGGGAAAGATCATCCACAGACATCCAGTAGCCTGTGTGAGTAACCTGCTTGTATTTTATGGAGGACAGCTGTCCAGACAGTACAGACCACCAAAAAGGGATTGTGTCTAGTGGAGAGAAGATGTCTCCCAGATCAATCTGAAGCTCATGGATACCTAATAATTCTCAAGGTCTGCTATCCTGCACCGCTGTCTGAATAACCTGTCTTTTGTAATAGGAGTCTGCCTAATAGACTGTTCTTAAAGGGTGTCCTGGACCCTACCCCTCTCTCCCCCGGTTTATTCTTGTCCTGTTGAGAAGAAATAAACTATTCATTTACTTCAGCATAAAAGTGACTGGCGCCCAGCATTTATTTTACCTGTATCACTACCCACCATGCCTGACAATCCACACCCACAGGAGGTATGTAGCCCTCTCTGCCTCTGAAGGTCATCACTAGGCCCTAGGGGGTTCTGGGGGTCCGCTACACATAGTTTGCCTCATAGGCCCCTCAAGGACTGATTGACAAATACCAATGTGAAAAAGTATAACCTTTATTGAGTAGATATATACATATAAAAATAGTAGTACAACGCATGTTATAGCATATTTGTGGACATGTGTAATTGTATACATACACCAACATGTAACAATAATATTTATAATAATAAATAAATAAAAAAAAAGTGGCTATATCAGATTAGTAATATTAAAGTAAAAATATATTTTGAGGCAGGATAAGATCTTGGATCCATTTCTATCAGAATATCCCAAATTTATACACAGAAAGGCACCCTCCCTGAGAGACAAGATCGCTCCGGGAGTGATAGACCCCCCCTGTTACCAGAGATAATCGTCTTTTCTCTTTCTTGTCTGGTTTTCATGCGTGTGGCAAATGTGCCACATGTAAGAGTTGCAAGAAGAACATAAAGAGGAGAAAGGACTATAAGGACATATAAGATTGAAAATCTTATTACATGGGCTACACGGGGAGTAGTATACATGCTAGAATGGAAATGCGGACTTCAGTACATTGGTCGAACCTCACGGGCGCTCCATGTACAGGTCGATGAACATGTAAATAACATCAGAAAAGGCCTAGTCACCCATAGTGTATCCCGACATTTTAACTATTGACATCAAAAAAATCCAAATGGATAAAAATAATGGGGTATAGAAAGGGTGAACCGTCACTGGAGAGGGGGAAATTATATCCGCCACCTGAGCCGCAGAGAGTCCTTCTGGATATAGGAAACCAAA